>NC_091222.1:15966733-16115907 GCF_040958095.1 Procambarus clarkii
CTGGTGTGTGTGACTTGTAATGTTATGTAGGGTGGCCACAATGCTGTTTAGACATCATACCAGCTTAGTTGTACAATTATGGTGAACAAAACAGGTAGATACTTATATATAACATGTGTATATAGTGTAATACCAGTAATAACAATATGGTGGGAGGAGGAATGTTGCCAAGTGAGAGGTGTTGAAGGAAGGAGGGAGGTGACATCTGATAAATGGTGTGTGGCAGCCACTCTTGTTGTTTGGCCTCACCATACCAACTTAGTGGTTCGTTATGGTGAATGCATATCTAGATAGGTATATACAACGTGAGTGTGTATGTAGTGTAATAACAGCAAAAACACTGTTTGATTGTTCGTAGAATATAATATACATGTGACATATATGAGCCCCATAATTTTGAGCATTGAGATGTTCCACACATTGAACTATATAAATTCCACAAATTACACACTTAATATTACAGCAAAAAACACAGACGAAACAAATAAGAAACATAGAAATAATGTTTAAAAATTATATTTGCGGCAACTGCCGCCCCACGGGGTGGCGGGGTCGAGTGACCCCGAGAGCTTCATAGCTCAGCGCCCATATGTAATTTGATCAACTTCTCAGCTCCATCACAGCTAAAGTATGTCACATACAATATTGTTTTTTAGTTTCCCCGTGATCAGAGACAGTAATTTAACAATATAAAAAGAACAAAAAATACAAAGAATTTGTTTTTGGCACACCACGGGTGTCATATTTTAACCATTAAACCGCACAAAACACACATATACGATTTGACATGACAAGTTTTTAAAACTTACACAAACACTTTCCAATTTTTTGTGCATAATCAACTAGATAAATGTTCCAACTTTGTCTAAATGATTACAACTTAACTTAAAAAACAAGAGAATCAAAATTAATGTTAAAATTGAATATTGAAAACTTAAGATTTTCAAATCAGAATAAAAAATATAAACTATCACCAATTGTATATTTGGTGTAATTATTCTCTCAGAATAGCATATGACCTTAATTTTCATCAAATTAGAAGATAGGTTTTCAGTATAGTTTACTGTAAAAAAATCGTCATGATGGCATTTGAAATATGCGGCAAATTTAGACCAAAAAAAATTATAACACCATATGTATAAAGTTTATGAAAAATCCATTCTGAAGGGATTGTAGAACAGACAGCTGAGCACACAAGATGTCAAAATAGTGAGAAGTGGTCAAAAACTGGAATTTTAGAAGCCAATAAGTTGAAACTCTAGTTTCAGAGATACCTTAACAAACCTTACAAAACCTAAACCTTACCCAACCTAATCTTTACCAAACCTAATCCTTACCCAACCTAATCCTTACCCAACCTAAACCTTACCCCATCTAAACCTTACCCAACCTAAACCTTACCCCATCTAAACCTTACCCAACCTAAACCTTACCCAACCTTACCTTTACCCAACCTTACAAAGGTACGGTATCCTTAAGCAACCTAAACCTAGGCCAGTCTAACATGTGAACTATATACATGACTGTTCACCAATGGATATTAAAACATACCTAACATGGGTTGACTGTGCAAGGTGGGGCTGACTGTGCAAGGTGGGGCCGACTGTGCAAGGTGGGCTGGACTGTGCAAGGTGGGGCCGGACTGTGCAAGGTGGGGCCGGACTGTGCAAGGTGGGGCCGACTGTGCAAGGTGGAGCCGACTGTGCAAGGTGGGGCCGACTGTGCAAGGTGGGGCCGACTGTGCAAGGGGGGGCCGACTGTGCAAGGGGGGGCCGACTGTGCAAGGGGGGGCCGACTGTGCAAGGGGGGGCCGACTGTGCAAGGGGGGGCCGACTGTGCAAGGGGGGGCCGACTGTGCAAGGGGGGCCGACTGTGCAAGGGGGGGCCGACTGTGCAAGGGGGGGCCGACTGTGCAAGGGGGGGCCGACTGTGCAAGGGGGGGCCGACTGTGCAAGGGGGGGGGCCGACTGTGCAAGGGGGGGCCGACTGTGCAAGGGGGGGCCGACTGTGCAAGGGGGGGCCGACTGTGCAAGGGGGGGCCGACTGTGCAAGGGGGGGCCGACTGTGCAAGGGGGGGCCGACTGTGCAAGGGGGGGCCGACTGTGCAAGGGGGGGCCGACTGTGCAAGGGGGGGCCGACTGTGCAAGGGGGGGCCGACTGTGCAAGGGGGGGCCGACTGTGCAAGGGGGGGCCGACTGTGCAAGGGGGGGCCGACTGTGCAAGGGGGGGCCGACTGTGCAAGGGGGGGCCGACTGTGCAAGGGGGGGGCCGACTGTGCAAGGGGGGGCCGACTGTGCAAGGGGGGGCCCACTGTGCAAGGGGGGGCCGACTGTGCAAGGGGGGGCCGACTGTGCAAGGGGGGGCCGACTGTGCAAGGGGGGGCCGACTGTGCAAGGGGGGGCCGACTGTGCAAGGGGGGGCCGACTGTGCAAGGGGGGGCCGACTGTGCAAGGGGGGGCCGACTGTGCAAGGGGGGGCCGACTGTGCAAGGGGGGGCCGACTGTGCAAGGGGGGGCCGACTGTGCAAGGGGGGGCCGACTGTGCAAGGGGGGGCCGACTGTGCAAGGGGGGGCCGACTGTGCAAGGGGGGGCCGACTGTGCAAGGGGGGGCCGACTGTGCAAGGGGGGGCCGACTGTGCAAGGGGGGGCCGACTGTGCAAGGGGGGGCCGACTGTGCAAGGGGGGGCCGACTGTGCAAGGGGGGGCCGACTGTGCAAGGGGGGGGCCGACTGTGCAAGGGGGGGCCGACTGTGCAAGGGGGGGCCGACTGTGCAAGGGGGGGCCGACTGTGCAAGGGGGGGCCGACTGTGCAAGGGGGGGCCGACTGTGCAAGGGGGGGCCGACTGTGCAAGGGGGGGCCGACTGTGCAAGGGGGGGCCGACTGTGCAAGGGGGGGCCGACTGTGCAAGGGGGGGCCGACTGTGCAAGGGGGGGCCGACTGTGCAAGGGGGGGCCGACTGTGCAAGGTGGGGCCGACTGTGCAAGGTGGGGCCGACTGTGCAAGGTGGGGCCGACTGTGCAAGGTGGGGCCGACTGTGCAAGGTGGGGCCGACTGTGAAAGGTGGGGCCGACTGTGCAAGGTGGGCCGACTGTGCAAGGTGGGGGCGCCTGTGAAAGGTGGGCCGACTGTGCAAGGTGGGGGCGACTGTGAAAGGTGGGCCGACTGTGGAAGGTGGGCCGACTGTGCAAGGGGGGCCGACTGTGCAAGGGGGGGCCGACTGTGCAAGGGGGGGCCGACTGTGCAAGGGGGGGCCGACTGTGCAAGGTGGGCCGACTGTGCAAGGTGGGCCGACTGTGCAAGGTGGGCCGACTGTGCAAGGTGGGGCCGACTGTGCAAGGTGGGGCCGACTGTGCAAGGTGGGGCCGACTGTGCAAGGTGGGGCCGACTGTGCAAGGTGGGGCCGACTGTGCAAGGTGAGGCCGACTGTGCAAGGTGGGGCCGACTGTGCAAGGTGGGGCCGACTGTGCAAGGTGGGGCCGACTGTGCAAGGTGGGGCCGACTGTGCAAGGTGGGGCCGACTGTGCAAGGAGAGGCCGACTGTGCAAGGAGAGGCCGACTGTGCAAGGGGGGCCGACTGTGCAAGGGGGGGCCGACTGTGCAAGGGGGGGCCCACTGTGCAAGGGGGGGCCGACTGTGCAAGGGGGGGCCGACTGTGCAAGGGGGGGCCCACTGTGCAAGGGGGGGCCGACTGTGCAAGGGGGGGCCGACTGTGCAAGGGGGGGCCGACTGTGCAAGGGGGGGCCGACTGTGCAAGGGGGGGCCGACTGTGCAAGGGGGGGGCCGACTGTGCAAGGGGGGGCCGACTGTGCAAGGGGGGCCCGACTGTGCAAGGGGGGGCCGACTGTGCAAGGGGGGGCCGACTGTGCAAGGGGGAGCCGACTGTGCAAGGGGGGGCCGACTGTGCAAGGGGGGGCCGACTGTGCAAGGGGGGGCCGACTGTGCAAGGGGGGGCCGACTGTGCATGGGGGGGCCGACTGTGCAAGGTGGGGCCGACTGTGCAAGGTGGGGCCGACTGTGCAAGGTGGGGCCGACTGTGCAAGGTGGGGCCGACTGTGCAAGGTGGGGCCGACTGTGCAAGGTGGGCCGACTGTGCAAGGTGGGGGCGCCTGTGAAAGGTGGGCCGACTGTGCAAGGTGGGGGCGACTGTGAAAGGTGGGCCGACTGTGGAAGGTGGGCCGACTGTGCAAAGTGGGCCGACTGTGCAAGGGGGGCCGACTGTGCAAGGGGGGGCCGACTGTGCAAGGGGGGGCCGACTGTGCAAGGTGGGCCGACTGTGCAAGGTGGGCCGACTGTGCAAGGTGGGCCGACTGTGCAAGGTGGGGCCGACTGTGCAAGGTGGGGCCGACTGTGCAAGGTGGGGCCGACTGTGCAAGGTGAGGCCGACTGTGCAAGGTGGGGCCGACTGTGCAAGGTGGGGCCGACTGTGCAAGGTGGGGCCGACTGTGCAAGGTGGGGCCGACTGTGCAAGGAGAGGCCGACTGTGCAAGGAGAGGCCGACTGTGCAAGGGGGGCCGACTGTGCAAGGGGGGGGCCGACTGTGCAAGGTGGGGTCGACTGTGGAAGGTGGGCTGACTGTGGAAGGTGGGCCGACTGTGGAAGGTGGGCCGACTGTGGAAAGTGGGCCGACTGTGCAAGGTGGGGCCGACTGTGCAAGGTGGGGCCGACTGTGCAAGGTGGGGCCGACTGTGGAAGGTGGGCCGACTGTGGAAGGTGGGCCGACTGTGCAAAGTGGGCCGACTGTGCAAGGGGGGCCAACTGTGCAAGGGGGGGCCGACTGTGCAAGGTCAGGTCGACTGTGGAAGGTGGGCCGACTGTGGAAAGTGGGCCGACTGTGCAAGGTGGGGCCGACTGTGCAAGGTGGGGCCGACTGTGCAAGGTGGGGCCGACTGTGCAAGGAGAGGCCGACTGTGCAAGGAGAGGCCGACTGTGCAAGGTGGGGCCGACTATGCAAGGTAGGGCCGACTGTACAAAGTGAGCAGACTGTAGGGCATAGTCTTGTAAGTCACCTGTAGGGTAAAGGAGGTCTATGATAAAAGTTGTTACCTTGTGGTGTGAGAAGAACGCCGATAACGGCGTGTACGTTATGATGACGTGGACGCGAGACAAATCACACCCGGACAATATGTTCTTTATGGTTGGTGGAAGGTGTTTCCCCTGTTGACGACTGCAGGAGTCTTGAGAGAGATGTCTGAACCCGGCCGTGATGGCTGTGGTTGTTGTTTGGCGCGAGGCTCTCGGACCGTCGCTTCTCTTCCATGTCTCGCAACCTTCACGTTTTCTATGGTTGCTTGTCTTGGATCCCCCTAATTGTATGCATTACTCATATTAGTTGGCGTTACAGAGTCCATTTCATATGATCTCCTTCTCATGCTAGAGCTGATGAGTTGAAATTGAAATTGAAATAAGTTTATTGAGGTAAAATACACACAAAGGGATGAGGTAGCTCAAGCTATTCTCACCCCATTCAGTACAACGTGTTAATATATACATAGACACACATCACAAATAAACACATTACCAAACATTCTGAGAGGTAAAAATATACATTTCCTCCTTCACAAGTAGTATGGTATCAGACGTACACACAAATACTTTTATGACCTAGGTATACTGTATAGACAATTTGCAAGACACCTGCAGATAATTCAACAAAATATTACAATCTTGGTGCAAAATTCTTATATCTCTCAAGAATATCATCAACCTTTCCGTTGTGACACATCCAGGCTATTTGTTCAGGAACAGTCCTTATCTCAGTGTTTCTATATACATTAATCAACGGACAATCAAGAATATAATGGGCAAGGGTGTGAGACCTTAACATACCACATAGTTTACACTTCGTGTCATTACCATGAACATCTATCCCATATTCCCAGTAATATTTGTACCCAAGCCTGAGCCGCATGTACACAGAGTCACTCCAAGCATTTCTCCTTTTACCATAAGTGAAATGGGTGTTTTGACTCACATACATGTAGTGTTGCATGGTTTGACTACTCTCATACATTATCTCTCTCCTCTCCACTCCCGCCTGTGCCTGAATATTTCTGATTTTGCTTCTTATTTGTCTCATTGTGAATTCACATTCAATGTCAACTTGTGGTTTTGATGTGGCACGTTTGGCCAAGTCATCCGCCACCTCGTTGAGCACTATTCCAACATGAGATGGAATCCACATGAATTTCACACTATAACCTTTCAGCTGTATCTCAGTTATTCTTCTCTTACAGTCCTCCACTATAGACATGAAGACTGGGTTTCGACTGTTTAAGGACTCCAGTGCTCCTCGGCTATCGACAAATACAAAAACATTTTTGTCGTCATGACGTACTTCCTCCAAACACGCCAGAATGGCCTGCAGTTCAGCTTGTGTGGATGATATATAATTACTAAGCCGGAGTTCAATTATCCTGTCCACAGTCCCAAACTCCGTATAATCCCTTATTAGGACACCACACCCTGCCCTGCCATCCTCCGCCACCGACCCGTCGCAATATACATGTAAACTGTTGCCTCTTGGTAACCGAGATATCATGCTTCCATACAAACACCGTAATTGTCCCGGTTCATGATGAATCTTTTTCACCTTGAGGGGTACAATTTCGACGTCTATTTTCTGTACTTTCCAGGGAGCAGACATATTACACTGTCGAGAGGGTTTACAGCAGTCAAGTACGTCGTATTCCCTGAGGTCATGAGCTAATCCTCTCGTATAGCGTGTCTCCCTCAGTTTCCTGGAAGTGTGTACGTCACTCAAGCAGGTCTGAACGCTCTCAAACAGCTTATCCCCTCCTTTTCTCCGCATGAAACGAATAGATACTCTAGTGTTAATGTCACGGACTCTATCACACACACTCTGTAAATTTAATTCCATTCTCATTATTTCAATCATTGCATTTCTTTGACATCCAAGAATAATCCTCATAGCCTCGTTCTGTATCAGCTCTATTTTTTTAATTCTGCCTTGGCCTGTGTAAGACAATACGGGTGCTGCGTAGTCTATCAGGGATCGAACAGTGCTTATGTATAACATCCGCAAGATAGGTACCCCAACACCTTTACCAGAAAAAGCCAGTGCTTTTAGAGGATGCAGACGGGCTATGTGTATCCAACATACATGCCCAGATACTTGTACTTCTGTACACGGCTCAGTTCCACACCATTTAGAGTAAGTGTTATATTTCTTCGTTTCCTATACTCGTATTTGGTTTTATCTGCATTTATAACTAAGCCTAACTTGTGACAGGTTGTACCAAGTATGTTAAGAGCATCTTGAATTTTGTTCCCAGAAGTGCCTTGTATAAGAATGTCATCAGCATATATGATCGTCGTGACCCCTGGAGGATACATCTCTGATGCTAATCTGTTCATTAATACATTGAATAAGGTGGGACTTAATACTCCCCCTTGTGGGGTACCTAACTGAAACCTCCGTTCCTCAGACATGTATCCCTGGTAATACACCTGACCTTTTCTGCCTTGCAGATAATCCCTTATCCAGTGTAGCAATCTCCCTGTTATTCCCAGATTGGCTAATTCGTATAAGATTACTTCCCCATTGGCTTTATCAAACGCTCCTTGTAGATCAACAAAAACTCTACAATTGTCATCCACATTAGACAAACACTTTAAGAGACAATCCGCAGTACTTTTGCCTTTGATAAAACCAAAGAGATTATTGGACATGTTATCACCTACAAGGTAGAGTAGCCTATTTAACAAAATCCTTTCCATCATTTTACAAAAGCAGGATATTAAGGAGACAGGTCTGTAGCCTCCGTTTGACTTAGGGATAGGAATGATGACAGCCTCTTTCCATTTTCTTGGTAACTTTCCCTCTCTATAACTCATATTAAACAAATCAAGTAAGGGATTAGGTTTCATACCGGCTAAATAATTAAGTATGTCATACGTTACTCCATCTTTTCCCGGAGCAGTGGAGCTGCCACTTTTTATAGCATCCAGTAGCTCATCGTGGGTTATCTCAGTGCATGCTATAGATCTTGTATTTAAGGCACATAAAGTTACTCCATTTCTAATATTTTCCCATGACTCAATGGTGACTCTCGTGTCTGCAGGTAAGGACTCCATACCAGCAGCACTTGCCCATTTATCTACTAACTCATTAGCAACTTTCCCTGGATCTGAGTGAGCAATGAATTTAGTCTTACAACCCCAGATTTTGTTTACTGCTCTCCATATGTCTTTAAGGTTCTTAGTATTACCAATGGACTGAGCAAAGTCTTGCCAGTATCTGTCCCGCGCCTCCTTCCTCACCTGACTGCATTCCCTAGCCACTTCCAACATTGTATTTTTCTCTTCATCCCTCATTCCATTTTTTAACCATGCTTTATGCGCACCCCGTAGCATTCTCTCCCATCCCTTGACTTGCTGATCATTGGAATATTTAAATTTCTTAGGTCCGTGCGTCTTGCTTCCCCTGCCCCCGTTATTTTCCCTCTGTACTAATTTCTCTATGTTCTCGACCATGTCCTCGTAAAAACTATCAACGCAGAGCGGCGTGTAATGTTGATACCAATCTCCCATATTTTGAATAAAATAATTTTTCATATCTTTCTTAATATTTAGCCTTTTCCTTTGAAAGTGGACTTGTTTTTTCCCCAGTGGTAATTCAACGTTCAAGGCAAAGTGGTCACTAAGTAGTTCCCGAACAACCCGAGCCTCCCCCATAATCCCCTGAGAGTTTAAAACGCAGGCATAGTCAAGCCGTCCTCCCCTGATGTGAGTTGGTTCATTGTTTCCCAAGAGACAGGTATCTGGATGATCTTGTAGAAACTGTAACCACTTGACCCCATTAGCATTAATACTACCCACTGTCCCAAGGCTTGTGTGCCGAGCATTAAGGTCCCCAATGACCAGTGAAGGATTAGTATAAATGCAGTCAGGTAAATAGTTAGCGTCGAAGCAGTTCCTGGATACATACAAATTAACTACAATAAATTCCCCTTCCCTTAATGATAATTTAACACAGACACTCTCTATACCTTGCGTTTTTGATGGCGGTTCTACTAACTCTGCTGGTATGGAGTTCTTAACATAAATCGACGTGCCTCTGATGTTATTTGCAGCGAAGAGGTGAAACCCTTTATAGCCATTTAATTTCAATAATCCTTCATTCCTATCCCCTGTCTCTTGGAGAGCTACAACATCAATATCATTTCCCATCACATAACAATGAACATCTGTAACCCTGTTTCTCAAACCATTAACATTCCATGACAACACTTTCAGTCTAGGGTGATCCATTATTAATCAATTCATTGCCTAAGTCATCCCCAATAAGTTCACTAAATGATAGCCATACCTTGTATAACATCTCCCACCTCCTCCCAAGTTCACCAGTAAAAGCGACATTGCGATTCTCAAGAGATTTTTTCAGCCCTGAGACGTCCATTATTGGCCCAAATGATTCCTTCATTTTATGTGTAATTATAGGGTTCTTCCTTTCCCTACGACTATCATCATTCACACACACTTCACTTTCCTTCATTTCATCACTCAATATTTCATTTTTGTCCTCAACCACTATATCCTGACTATCCTTCACCGTTTTGTGATTTTCCTTGACCTCCTGAACGTTTAATTTAGCCTCGATGGACTCGATTCTCTGCCCCAGATTTTGGAGGAACTCACCAACTTTTTTAAGTTCAGCCCACACTTCCTTGACCATATTATTATGACCCTCTCTCTGAGCCACAGTAGCCACTTCACTCACCGTTACACTGTCACTGCCGGAGTCCTGAGTGGTGGCGTGGCTGCTTGTTGCTGGAGCCTGCCTAAGTAAAGGTGACTCCTTTACCCACGCATTCGTCCGGTTCACTGGCACTGTTTGGGGCAGACTGTTTTGCTGTGCTCCCGGTGTCTGGGTAAGAGCTCTTGCTTGCTCTGTAACATTCACCGGCCGGAGAACAGCCATACTCGGCCTCTTGCTACACACAGCCGAGCTCGCATTGTGAACACCTCCACAGTTGCAGCATCTGGGAACTATTTTCTCACCCAGATTCAGTCTGTTTCTACACACAGTAGAGAGGTGAGACTTTCCGCAGAAACGACATCGTGGATCATTTTGACAGCTCCAGGATTTATGCCCCCATCTGCAGCATTTCAGGCATATTATGGGCTCTTCCACATACTTTGCTACATGCCTGTAGCCAGCCCCGGTGATGAACACTTTTTCGGGTACGTCACCTCTCACTAGAGCCACCACCTGACTCCTAGCTTCACCTTTAATAAGGTGACGCTTGGCCCACACAAATCGTTGGTCGTCGAGTATAAACTCGGGGTCCAGAATCTGAGGGTATTTATAGATAATTACCTTCGTCAGCTTCTCGTTCCCCTCCGGTATTTCCATAAGAATTCCATCATATCCTTGCTGGCTAAGAAACGTCACTGCCTCCATAGAACCTACCGTTAAGTAAGGTCTGTTTACACCTTCCTTCAGCAGGGGCTCGAACTTGCGGTGTTCTCTTCCGAGTTTGACGGTCCACAGCAGCTTCTGATGATAGACCAGCGTGCATGAGGCAGGGAAGAGAAGCCTCCATCTCCGCTGATCCTCACCTTCCTGACATCGTTCCGTCCGTTTGTCTGCATCAGTCTCGGCGTCGTTCTTCATTCTTTTATCGTTTCCGTTAAGTGTATTACTGTCCACACTACGCCTTGCCTCCTGTCTTCTTCGTTTCTTCTTATTCCTTGTCAGAACTTCTAGATACTCGCCCTCCTCGTCTGACTGGCTGCTTTCAGGGTCCATGTTAATAACGCCGTGAGAAGTAGCCATGTCTTCTGGTGAGCTGATGAGTTAGCCAAGGAATCTGCCTTTAAAGAAGACGTTCAGTATAACCTTGGATTGTCAATGAGCAGTCTGAGAGCAGTAGTACAAATACAAATACAAATACAAATATTTATTCAGGTAAAGTACATACATACAAGGTAAGATACAAAAGTTGATGGATTTATAGATAGAGCTAGTACATACAATGCCTAAAGTCACTATTACGCAAAGCGTTTCGGCCAGGAAAAACATTATGACTAAAACGTAATACTAATTGAGATTAAAGTAAAAAATGTGTTGAGAAAAAAATTGAAAAAAGAGGGGGGGGGAACATGGCAGAAAAAAAGCAAAAATACAATTTGGTCAACAAACAGCATTGTTTAAAATCGTAGACATGGGTTGACATTTTTGGGGTGAGGTAGGTTACATTGAGTTAATTAGGTAGTACTTAGTTTTTTTCTTAAACTGGTTGGGAGAGGTACAGTCTTTAACATAATTGGAAACGTCATTCCATATTCGAAGTCCCTTGATTTGTAAAGCATTTCTAGTTTGACTAAGTCGTACTCTTGGAATATCAAATAGGTATTTGTGTCTGGTGTGGTGCTCATGGGATCTGTTACAACCTTCTAGGAAGTTTTTAAGGTCAGGATTGACATTACAGTTCAGCGTTTTATATATATAAAATACACATGAGAGGATGTGCAGGGACGTAATATCTAACATATTCAAAGATTTGAGTAAGGGTACCAAGTGCTGTCTGGGGCCAGAGTTAGATATTGTTCTAATAGCAGCTTAATGTGTTGAATAATTTGAGGATGTAAATGATTTTGTGTAGTAGAACCGCAAGCACAAATACCATAATGTGCTTGTATACATAATGTGCAGTATGTGTTTGTTGGAGAAACAAATTAGCAAAATGGTCAGGGAAAGAGAAGGGCCTCAAAATATCAATTCACTTAGGGTATATTACACTAACAGTAGAAGTTTAAGAAACAAAATAAACGAGTTAAATGCTCTTGTCTGTACAGAAAAAAATAGATATTATTGCACTTACCGAAACGTGGATGAATGTAGAAAATAGAGAACTATTAGCTGAATATCAAATAAATGAATTTAAACTATTTCACACAAATAGATATATTAGACGAGGAGGGGGAGTAGCCATATATGTTAGGGACAATTTGAAATGTAGTCTCAATGAGGGAATCAAAACTGAGCCACACACAGAAACTATTTGGATAGAATTAAATGAAAAAGCCAATAACATTATAATAGGAGTTATATATAGACCACCAAATTTAGACAGAATGGAAGCAAACCATCTATGGGATGAAATATCTAGAGCATCTAGATCTAACATTATTTATTTCATGGGTGACTTTAATTTTAGTGGAAAAACTGGGTGAACAAAACAGGGAATAAGGAAGCAGAAGATTTTCTAGAATTAATGGTCGATTGCTTTCTTATGCAACATATTAAGGAAACAACGCGGGGAAATAATATTTTAGATTTAGTGTTAACTAATAGGGAAACACAAATTAAGGACATGGAAATAGGGAGTGAGCTAGGGAACAGTGATCATAAAGAAATCAGATTTTGCATAGAATGGAATAGATCTGTAGGAGAAAATTCTGTTAAAGTGCCTGATTTTCGAAAAGCTGATTTCAATAGCCTAAGAATTTTTTGGGGTCAAATAGATTGCAATGTCTTGGGGATGGGATGTGGGCTAGACGTGAACCCAGCGACAGGTGACGAAAAGGGGATTTCGATGTGGATTCAAAATATGACCTATTTTAAAATAATCTAAGCAAAGCCCAGGACCTAGATTCAGGAAGCTCTGTGTATTTCTTCGTAAGTGGGTTTGCTACGAAGGTTCCTAAGTGCGCCCTAAGAAGATGCTTAGGTGCGATTCAATAAGGTATACTTAGGAAGAAAAATTGTTGGTTCACCTGCGTGCCGATAGAGGTCACTACTGTGTTTCGTTTGGCCAATCAGAGAGCAGCAACATTCTTCATATTGAAGATTTAGCGCTGGCTTATCGCAGCTCTACTGCCTCCTATTTACGTCGAATTTTCTTATAAAATTAGTATATTTCGAAGTAAAACAATGTTTTTTCAACTTCTACAGCCAGCACCGACATTGTAGTAAACAAATATGTTACATTTGTTGTTTACCTACGTAATTCTAAGAGATACTGTGTAGCTGTCCTTGTTGCTCGGAAGATGCGCTGACAATTATTGTATATATTTACTGAATTTACCCAAGGGCCACTAACTATCTAGTGACCTCGAAGAGGACAGAAAGCCGGCGGCTTGTTGAAGGGCCCGCCAATTGTCTTAATTATATTTTTTAGCTGGAATTTGGCATTTACGGCTTCAGCGGGTAGGCGGTTCCATGGGTTTAGAGCCCTCTTGGTGGAAAAAAAAACATCTGTTTTCAGTCCTACTTGAGAGAACATACTCTCCAACACTATATCTGTGATTGTCCTGTTATCAGTGACTTCATACCAAATGGTATGAGGTATTTTGAGCTCTGTAATTACTTCATACACTCAGGAATATTGGAAGATATTCTTGTGCTGCACCCAGATTTTGCCAGTGGAGGCTAATAGATCAGCATTAAGTATTTTGTTCTCTCCTAATTCCATGTATGACTGGCCATCCTGTGAGGTGAGCTTGTAGCTGGTTTTTGATCTACACTGTGTGGTCCTTTAGACAGAATAGGGAAGCAGCACATTGCTGTGTATACCTAAACATGTTTAAAAATACATTGTTTGAGAGGAGTTTTGTAGAAACTGGTAAGAGTAATTATAATATAATGTTTCCATGATTCAGTGCTTACCTCTTGTGAAAATTGCTAAGAGTTGTTTAGTCAGAGTTGATTTGTTTTTTGTATTGAGGCTGGTATTTTCTAAATTGATTCCATGTACAGTATGTCTAACCATCCTGTGAGATGGGAGTATTAGATAAACTTATAGCTAGTTTTTTATCTACACTGTGTAATATTCCATATAGAATAGGGTAGCAGCACATTGCTGTGTATACCTAATCTTCTTAATAAAAAAAATCAGTAATAAAGATTTTAAATTATAGTTTGTATTATTACAAATACAGTACTGTATTATCCTTATTAAATCATGTTGACCATGGATCATTCAGATCTCATGTTGATATGTAATACAAGTCATATTTCTTTTGAACTGCTAATCCATGCTAATCATTCATTAAATTGTGCATTATGTCTCAATTTTTCACTTCCTTGGATATACTGTACAGTACAAAAATATAGGAAAAAATAAACCAGTTATATTTCTTTCATTATATTTTTCATTTAAATAACTGCATCAATATTTTTACAGCTGACAGGATTTGTTTTCCCATACAGGTGCATTATTTGTTAAAAAAAATTTGGTTTATTGTTACACACAATGGTGCTACATAGCCTTCCCAGCTTGGTGCCTTCTTTTAATACTTACTGATTAAAAAATAAATAATAAATACATTTTATTCAGGAAAAGTACATACAGTTGATTTACAAACATAATGTTGGATTTATAGGCAGAGCTAGTACATACAATACCTAAAGCCACTAATACTCTAGCATTTCGGGCAAGGTGTGGGGGAAAAAAAACAGACTAAAACTTAATAGTAATCGGGATTAGGTATAAATTGTGTTGAAAGAAGGAATAAAAAATACAAAAAGGGGGTTAACATAGCATAAATCAGCAATTGCACATGTTGGTGAACAGCGTTGTTTAAAAAATAGCAAGACATGGGTTGACATTTAGGAGGTAAGTTAGGTTACATGGAGTTAATTAGGCAGTACTTGGTTTAACTCTTAAACTGGTTGAGAGAGGTACAGCCGTTGACATGATTCGGGAGGTCATTCCACATTCTGGGTCCCTTGATTTGTAGAGCACTTCTAGTTTGGTTACACACAGCCAAATTGAGTAACAGGAAGAGGTCTTGGACACAAATTTGTTCCATGCTAAATGTAGAGGAATCAGCTGAGTATTCCTCAAATAAAATAAGTTGCCTCAGCTTATAAGGTAAATAAAATAAGCATTTCTCAAATAAGTAGCTGCCTCACTGCTACATAGCCTTCCCGGCATGGTGCCTTCTTTTGATAATTACTTGTTCCACACCCAAATTGTATAACAGGAAGAGGTCTTGGACCCCTACTTCCCTCTCTCTTTTTTAATAATCTATATAGTCATAATTATAGCTTTAAGTATTCAATGAATAAAGTTTTTGACATTTTTACCCTTTTCCTTACCTAACATCATTTGTGCAGCATATTTTTATTTTATGTCTCACCCAGATTTAATTTAAAAATAAAACCAAACTAAATAAATTAGAAATGGGTATGTATAGCTAAGGTACACCCTTACTACTAGGTGAACAGGGGCATTTGGTGATAGTAAATGATCCCATCAGGCAGGGCTCATCACCTTCTCTCATATTTCATGTTCACCAGTGTTTATTTACTTAATAACTACTGGTATAATATCTTGCTATTATAAAACTAATTCTACTATCATCAAATTTATTTATTTATTTATTTATTTATTTATGCATATACAAGAATGTACATAAGGAATGTGAGGATACAAATATGGTAATTACAGTCTTGTAAAGCCACTAGCACGCGCAGCGTTTCGGGCAGGTCCTTAATCTAAGAAAATTTTAAGGAAGTAAATACTTGCAAAATTTATAGACAAAAAAATGATAACAGATTACATGAAATGAAAAAAAAAAAAAAAAAAAAAAAAAAAAAAAAAAAAAAAAAAAAAAAAAAAAAAAAAAAAAAAGATGATGATTAGAGGGGCTGGTCCCAAACCTGCACACAGTAATAACATCACATGAGACCAGAAGACATGGCAGGATGTGCAGAATACCCCCGTTGAAAAACAGAGGTGCGACAGGTACTCTGAGAGAGAACTCTATCAACATCAGAGGTCCGAGACTGTTCAACACGCTTCCACTACACATTTTTTATTTTATTTTATTTTATTTATGCATATACAAGAATGTACATAAGGAATGTGAGGATACAATTATGGTAATTACAGTCTTGTAAAGCCACTAGCACGCGCAGCGTTTCGGGCAGGTCCTTAATCTAAGAAAATTTTAAGGAGGTAAATACTTGCAAAATTTATAGACAAAAAAATGATAACAGATTACATGGAATGAAAAAAAAAAAAAAGATGAGAGAAAATTATAGGTACAGTAT
This sequence comes from Procambarus clarkii, assembly GCF_040958095.1. NCBI lineage: Eukaryota > Metazoa > Arthropoda > Malacostraca > Decapoda > Cambaridae > Procambarus > Procambarus clarkii. The sequence continues at coordinate 15,982,759 of NC_091222.1, forward strand.
ATTAAAGCACATAGGTAGCTATGATTGATTGCAATGACAGCTTAAAATGGTAGTTGACAACAAATTGGTAGGCACAATACAGCAGAAACAATATAAGATTGATTGCAATGACAGCTTGAATGGTAGTTGACAAAAATTGGTAGTCACAATACAGCATATGGCTAGCACATAAAAGAAGACAGCAATGAACACAATGATAAGGTTGTTTGATATTACATAAAAATTAGGAGATTGGGTAACACTAGGTACAGAGCAAATTTAAAGCTCAGTGTAGGAAACTAAATAGATGAAGTTAGGTACTTTTTGGTTTTGCTTTTAAATAAGGCAAAAGTTTTACAGTTTTTCAATTCACTAGGGAGTGAGTTCCATAGACTAGGTCCCTTAATTTGCATAGAGTGTTTACACAGATTAAGTTTGACCCTGGGGATATCAAAGAGATATTTATTTCTGGTGTGGTGATAATGGGTCCTATTACATCTGTCCAGGGAGAGTTTCAGAGCATGGTTTGCATTTAAGAACAGGGTTTTGTAAATGTAGTTGACACAAGAGAATGTGTGGAGGGAGTTAATATTTAGCAAGTTTAGAGATTTAAACAAGGGAGCTGAGTGTTGTCTGAATGCAGAGTTAGTTATTATTCTGATAGCAGATTTTTGCTGTGTGATGATGGGCTTAAGGTGGTTTGCAGTGGTAGACCCCCATGCACAGATACCATAATTAAGATAGGGGTAGATTAGTGCATAATATAGTGAGAGGAGAGCAGAGTTAGGAACATAATATCTGATTTTGGAGAGTATACCAACTGTCTTAGAGACTTTCTTAGTTATGTGTTGAATGTGGGTGCTGAAGTTGAGTCTCTTGTCTAGGAATAGGCCAAGAAACTTGCCATCATTTTTATTACTGATGTTAATGTTGTCTATCTGTAGCTGAATTGCATTTGATGATTTGCTTCCAAATAAGATGTAGTAAGTCTTTTCGATGTTTAATGTTAGTTTGTTCGTTGACATCCATAAGTGGACTTTTTTTAATTCATTATTCACAACATTATTTAGTGTATGTGGGTTGAGGTTTGAGTAGATAAGGGTAGTATCGTCAGCAAACAATATAGGTTTGAGAATATTAGAGACATTAGGCAGATCGTTTATATATATAAGAAATAGAAGAGGTCCTAAGATGCTGCCCTGTGGCACTCCAACGGTAATTGGTAGAGTGGAAGAAGTTGTATCATTGATGGTTACATATTGGTGTCTGTCACTAAGATAGGATCGGATGTAGTCAAGGGCAAGGCCTCGGATTCCATAATGCTGGAGTTTAAATAAGAGGTAGTTGTGATTAACAGTATCAAAGGCTTTTCTCAGGTCAATGAAGAGTCCAATCGGAAACTCATTTGCCAAACACATATTTACTTCAAGTTTCAAGCAGAGAATGCATATATAACTAACACGAAGGATTACTCTCCACTAGATTCACCAGCTATAATGTTTTGGTCATGTTCCAATATCATAAATCGATCCCAGTGTTATGTAGTAGAGAAAAAATGACTTATATCCAGTTTACGTAAAGCTACGAGTGGTCGAAACCACACTTAAATCCCGGAATGAACTTACGAAGATTTTTCCACTTAGGGTAGCTCTTTGAATACGGACGTAGCCGCCACGAAGGCGCTAAGAAGGAATTCGTTAAATAATAAATAAATAAATAAATATGTTTATTCAGGTAAGGTACATACATACAAGTGATGTTACATTAATGGATTGATATAAAGATAGAGCTAGTACATACAATGCCTAAAGCCACTATTACGCAATGCGTTTCGGGCAAGAAAAACATTAATATCTAGAACTTAATACTAATTGAGCATAAAGAATAAAAAGTGTTGAAAACAAATACAAATAAAGATAAAAAAAAGGGGGAACATGACTGAAAAAGCAGCACAAATACAATAGGTTGACAAACAGTGTTGATTAAAAAAAAAATAATAATAATAATAAAATAAAATAACAGACATGGGTTGACAATAAAGGAGTGAGGTGGGTTACAGGGAATTTATTAGGTAGTGTTTAGTTTTTATCTTAAACTGGTTGAGAGAGGTACAGTCTTTAACATGGTTGGGAAGGTCATTCCACATTCTGGGTCCCTTGATTTGTAGAGCATTTCTAGTTTGATTAAGTCGTACTCTAGGAATATCAAAACTGTATTTCTGGTGTGGTGCTCATGGGTTCTGTTACAACCTTCAATGAAGCTTTTGAGGTCAGGATTGGCATTACAGTTCAGCGTTTTATATATGTATAATACACAAGAGAGAATGTGCAGTGACTTAATATCTAACATATTCAGAGATTTGAGTAAGGGTACCGAGTGATGTCTGGGGCCAGAGTTGGTTATTGTCCTAATAGCAGCTTTGTGTTGGGTAATGAGAGGACGTAAATGATTTTGGGTAGTAGAACCCCAAGCACAAATACCATAGTTGAGGTATGGATAGATGAGGGAGTAATAGAGAGTAACCAGGGCAGGGCGGGGTACATAATATCTGATCTTAGAAAGAATGCCAACAGTTTTTGAAACTTTTTTTGATATATTTAGAATGTGACCCTGGAAATTCAGCTTGTGGTCGATGAGAACGCCAAGGAATTTGCCATCTAATTTGTTACAAATTTGGGTATTGTTTATTTTGAGATTTATCTGATTAGAGGATTTATTGCCAAACAGAATATAAAACGTTTTGTCAATGTTAAGGGTGAGTTTGTTGGCAGTTAGCCAAAGATGGACTTTCTCTAGCTCAGTATTTACTGTGGCATTTAGAGCAAGGGGGTCAGGACTGGAGTAAATGAAGGTTGTGTCGTCAGCAAATAGAATTGGTTTGAGGTGTTGGGAGGCATTTGGAAGGTCATTAATGTAGATGAGAAAGAGGAGAGGGCCAAGTATGCTGCCCTGAGGAACACCAATGTTGATGGGTAGGGTGGGAGAAATTGTATTATTCACAGAAACATACTGGAGCCTTTCAGTAAGATAAGATTTGAGGTATTGCAGGGAGTGTCCTCTGACTCCATAATGATGTAATTTAAGAAGGTTTTGATGGTTGACAGTGTCAAAAGCCTTACGCAGGTCCACAAATAACCCAACAGGAAACTCCTTTTTATCAAGAGCTGCGTGAATTACGTTAATCATACTAATAAGTGCATCGTTAGTGCTTTTTTTGGGTCTGAAGCCATATTGACAAGAGCTAAGTATATTGTGTTTGGCTAGAAAAGAGTAAAGCTGCTTGTAGATTAGCTTTTCGAATATTTTTGACAAGTTAGGCAGGATTGATATAGGTCTATAGTTGTTAACGTCAGTGAGATCACCACATTTGTAGACAGGGGTTACTCTTGCTTTTTTTAGAATGTCAGGAAAGGTTTGGAGTTCAAGTGACTTGTTGAAGAGCAATGCAATAGCAGGGGCTAGAGATCTGGAGGCTTTTTTGTAAATTAAAGTTGGTATCTCCTCGAGGGCACTAGACTTGGTTTTAAGGGAAAGGATTATTTCATTGACATCAGTGGAACTAGTAGGCTTTAGGTACAGAGACTGTGGATAGTTACCTGTAAGATAGTCCTTAACATCAGTACAGGAAGATGGAATATCGTTCTTAGCTAAGAGGAAAAACCTTCGTAAGTACCTTCCTGAATCCGGCCCCAGGAACGTAGTATACCATATAAATTGAATAGATAATAATAATAATAATTAATAATAATAATAATTTTTATTTAGGTAAGGTACATACATAAAGAGATTTTACAAAGTTTGTTGGCTTTATAGATAGAGCTAGTACATACAATGCCTAAAGCCACTATTACGCAAAGCGTTTCGGGCAGGAAAAACATTAATGACTAAAACTTAAAACTAATGGGTAAAAGGAATAAAATGTGTTGAGAAATAAAAATAGAGGTAAAAGAGGGGGGAACATTGTTGAAAAAGCAGCACAAATACAATTACAAATTATTACAGAAAATTACATTCAAACAGCGTTGATTTGAAAAAAAAAAAAAACATACATGGGTTGACAACAGAGGGGTAAGGTAGGTTACAGGGAATTTATTAGGTATAGCTTCGTTTTTAACTTAAACTGGTTGAGAGAGGTACAGTCTTTAACATGGTTGGGAAGGTCATTCCACATTCTGGGCCCCTTGATTTGTAGAGCATTTCAGGTTTGATTAAGTCGTACTCTAGGAATATCAAAACTGTATTTATTTCTGGTGTGGTGCTCATGGGTTCTGTTACAACCTTCTATGAAGCTTTTGAGATCAGGATTGGCATTATAGTTTAGCGTTTTATATATGTATAATACACATGAGAGAATGTGCAGTGACTTAATGTCTAACATATTCAGAGATTTGAGTAGGGGTACCGAGTGATGTCTGGGGCCAAAATTGGATATTGTCCTAATAGCAGCTTTGTGTTGAGTAATTAGAGGACGTAAGTGATTTTGGGTAGTAGAGCCCCAAGCACAAATACCATAGTTGAGATATGGATAGATAAGGGAGTAATAGAGAGTCACCAGGGCAGGGCGTGGTACATAATATCTGATCTTAGAAAGAATGCCCACAGTTTTTGAAACTTTTTTTGATATGTTTAGAATGTGTCCCTGGAAATTCAGCTTTTGGTCAATGAGAATGCCAAGGAATTTGCCATCTAATTTGTTACAAATTTGGGTATTGTTTATTTTGAGATTTATTTGATTAGAGGATTTATTGCCAAACAGAATATAGAAAGTTTTGTCAATGTTAAGGGTGAGTTTGTTGGCAGTTAGCCACAGATGGACTTTATTTAGCTCAGTATTTACTGTGGCATTTAGAGCAAGGGGATCAGGACTGGAGTAAATGAAGGTTGTGTCGTCAGCAAATAAAATTGGTTTGAGGTGTTGGGAGGCTTTGAGACGATCGAATACTAATGATCCAAAGTGGATAACAAAGGATCTGAAGAACCTTATAGGTAAAAAGAGAGCGTGGTACAAAAGAATTAAGAATGGGGAAGTTAGTTTAGAACAGGAATTCGTACAACAGGTTAGAAATGTTAAAAAAAGATAAGGAAAGCAAAATGAATCTACGAAGTTCGCATAACAGGGCAAGCGAAGACAAATCCTAAAGTTTTTTTTTCAGTTATATCGAACTAAGACTAGGGGAAAGGATAGGTCCAATAAAAACTGAGACAGGCCAAATAACGGATAATGACGAGGAGATAAGTAGTAATTTTAATAAATATTTTATATCTGTATTTACTAAAGAAGAACTTAATTTACTAAAGAAGAACCTTCAGCCGAACAAATATATGTGGGTGGGGACGAGGACAGGTTGACTAGTTTAGCAGTTACCAGGGAGGATGTAATTAAACAAATAGTAAAACTAAAACCAAACAAATCCCCAGGGCCGGATGAAGTGTTTGCCAGGGTGCTTAAAGAATGCAAAGAGGAGCTTTCCGAGCCACTGTCTACCATATTTAATAAATCAATAGAGTTAGGTAGAGTGCCAGAGTCATGGAAGGTAGCTAATGTGGTACCAATTTTTAAGAAAGGAGATAGATCACTTGCGTCAAATTATCGGCCAATTAGCCTAACGTCTATTGTGGGAAAGTTACTTGAATCGATAATTGCAAATACAATTCGTCTTCGTCTTGAAAAGCATAAATTAATAAATGAGTCGCAACATAGTTTTACAAATGGCCGTTCATCTTTAACAAATTTGCTATCTTTTTATTCCAGCATAGTTGAGGTAGTTGATAGTGTTAAGGATTGTGATGTTGTGTACCTTGACTTTACCAAAGCTTTTGATACAGTGCCACATGAAAGACTGAATAAAAAAATAGAGGCTCATGGTATTGGGGGTGCTATATTAATTTGGATTAGGGCATGGCAGAAACAGCAAAAATCAGAGAAGAAAAATGGCTCGAGTGGTGTGCCAAGCTAAATCAGCATACGTCCTTAGGCGACATCTGGAGGCAGATCAACAAGGCCAAAGGAAAATCGCCTCCTGCTCCGCCGCACCATGTTCATCCAGAGCAAGAAGCAGAAAGGCTAGCAAATCTATTTGCTTCAAGAGCCAGTTCCACTTAACATCCTCAAGCAACTCTGACTCACCAACAAAGACTTCAAGCAGCATGATGGAAAAAAATAGATGATGTTTTAGCCTTACCTGACGAGCTAGACCAACCTTTCAATCTGAAAGAACTCAGAAGTGCTACAAAGAAAACTAAAAATACAGCTCCAGGCGAGGACAAAATCACTTACAACATGCTAGCCAAGCTAGGAGAAAAAGGGTGAAGAAGCCTTCTTGAATCTCATCAACAGAGTATGGTTGACAAGAACGCGACCACTCTCTTGGAACAGTGCAATTATAGTTCCCATTCCAAAACCTAAAGACCCAGAAAATCCAAGACCCATCTCATTAACAAGCTGTCTGGCCAAAACTGCAGAAAGAATGGCCCTTAATCGAATTGAATGGAAAGCCAATCCACTACACCAAAAGATGTTGCTTGCTTACAGAAAAGGTGTTGGAACCACAGAATGCCTTACCTCCCTCCTGGATAAAATCAATGACAAACCTGGAATCCTTATTTTTCTAGACCTTGAAAAAGCCTTCGAGTTAGCCAGTGCTCCAGCTACACTGTGCTGCCTTGTGGATAAGGAAATCAAAAGACACGCTCTTGCTTTTGCCAAAGGAAGCCTGCTTAACCGAGAAGCTAAAGTCAAATTCCAAGGAAAAACATCGATCTCAAAGAGGCTGGAAAAGGGAACTCCGCAGGGAGGAATACTAAGTGCCTTCCTCTTCAACTGTCTCATGGAACAATTCATGAAGCTCAAGCTACCAAAAGCCAAACTTCTTAACTATGCAGACGACTTTGTGGTCATCATCAATGGCAAAGGTGCAAGGAACCATGCACAAAAATACCTAGATATTATCAGCAGGGAAGCGGAACGCACACCAGTGAAAATAAACAACAATAAAACAAAAGCAATGGCCGTTAAAATGAGAACTCAAGACATCAGACTGATAATACAAGGACAAGAAATTGAGTGGGTTACCTCTTTTCAATACCTAGCAGTCATAATAGACAACCAGTTGAAATTCACTCAAGAAATTGAATATCTTCGGTAACGCTGCAAAGCCAGAAACTCAGCTTTGCGCTCTCTGACCAGTCTTAGAGAGGGTGCATCTCTACCAGTACTCAAAATGTACTACGTTCAAGCAGTTAGGTCACTCATCGACTATGCTGCCCCTGCTCTTACATCCCTCAGTGATAACCAATGGGAGAAAATGGAAGTGTCTCAAAATGATGCTCTGAGAACAATGCTGGGAGCACCTATATGGACGCGTAGAGAGAACCTTAGAATGGAAACAAATTTACCAGCATTAGAAAACTGGATGAAACAAAGGATAGCCACCATAATAGGAAAAACATAAATTAATAAATGAGTCGCAACATGGTTTTACAAATGGCCGTTCATGTTCAACAAATTTGCTAACTTTTTATTCCAGCATAGTTGAGGCAGTTGATAGTGGTAAGGATTGTGATATTGTGTACCTTGACTGTAGGAAAGATTTTGATACAGGGCCACATGAAAGACTAATTAAAAAAATAGAAGCTCATGGTATTGGGGGTGCTGTATTAAGTTGGATTAGGGCATGGCTATTCCAAAGGAAACAGAGAGTTAGTATAAATGGGGTTAAGTCAGAGTGAACATAAGAACAAAGGTAACTGCAGAAGGCCTATTGGCCCATACGAGGCAGCTCCTATTCTATAACCACCCAATTCCACTCATATACTTGTCCAACCCGCGCTTGAAACAATCGAGGGACACCACCTCCACCACGTTACGCGGCAATTGGTTCCACAAATCAACAACCCTGTTACTGAACCAGTATTTACCCAAGTCTTTCCTAAATCTAAACTTATCCAATTTATACCCATTGTTTCGTGTTCTGTCTTGTGTTGATATTTTTAATACCCTACTAATATCCCCCCTGTTATGTCCATTCATCCACTTGTAAACCTCTATCATATCACCCCTAACTCTTCGCCTTTCCAGTGAATGCAACTTAAGCTTTGTTAATCTTTCTTCATATGACACAGCCGATGGGGATTAACAGCTGTCGGTGGAATAACACGGCCGTTGGGGGACTAACACGGCCGAGGGGGACTTACACGGCCTTGGGGGACTAACACGGCCGTGGGGGAGTAACATGGCCGTGAAAGGACTAACACAGCCGTTGGGGTCTAACACGGCTGTGGATGGACTAACACGACTGTGGGAGGACTAACCCAGCCGTGGAGGAACTAACTCGGCCCTGGGGGACTAACATGGCCGTTGGGGGACTAACACGGACGTGGGGGGAGTAACATGGCCGTAGAGGGACTAACACAGCTGTGGGTGGACAAACACGGCCGTTAGGGGATTAAGAACATAAGAACATAAGAACATAAGAACAAAGGTAACTGCAGAAGGCCTATTGGCCCATACGAGGCAGCTCCTATTCTATAACCACCCAATCCCACTCATATACTTGTCCAACCCGCGCTTGAAACAATCGAGGGACACCACCTCCACCACGTTACGCGGCAATTGGTTCCACAAATCAACAACCCTGTTACTGAACCAGTATTTACCCAAGTCTTTCCTAAATCTAAACTTATCCAATTTATATCCATTGTTTCGTGTTCTGTCCTGTGTTGATACTTTTAATACCCTATTAATATCCCCCCGGTTATGTCCATTCATCCACTTGTAAACCTCTATCATGTCACCCCTAACTCTTCGCCTTTCCAGTGAATGCAACTTAAGCTTTGTTAATCTTTCTTCATATGAAAGATTTCTAATTTGGGGAATTAACTTAGTCATCCTACGCTGGACACGTTCAAGTGAATTTATATCCATTCTATAATATGGCGACCAAAACTGAACTGCATAATCTAAATGGGGCCTAACTAGAGCAAGATATAGCTTGAGAACCACACCAGGTGTCTTGTTACTAACGCTGCGATTAATAAATCCAAGTGTCCGATTTGCCTTATTACGAACATTTATGCATTGATCCTTTTGTTTTAAATTCTTACTAATCATAACTCCCAGATCCCTTTCGCAATCCGACTTCGCAATCACAACACCATCTAGCTCGTATCTTGTAACTCTATCATCATTACCTAACCTCAGAACTTTACATTTATCAGCATTAAACTGCATCTGCCAATCCTTTGACCATTTCAAAACCCTATCTAGATCAACTTGAAGTAATAGTGAGTCCTCCTCCGAATTAATTTCCCTACCGATTTTCGTATCATCGGCAAATTTGCAAATGTTGCTACTCAAACCTGAATCTAAATCATTTATATATATTATAAACAACAGAGGTCCCAGGACAGAGCCTTGAGGCACTCCACTTACAACATTTTCCCACTCTGACTTGATACCATTTATACTAACTCTCTGTTTCCTTTGGTATAGCCATGCCCTAATCCAGCTTAATATAGCACCCCCAATACCATGAGACTCTATTTTTTTAATCAGTCTTTCATGTGGCACTGTATCAAAAGCTTTGCTAAAGTCAAGGTATACAACATCGCAATCCTTACCACTATCAACTGCCTCAACAATGCTAGAATAAAAAGATAACAAATTTGTTAAACATGAACGGCCATTTATAAAACCATGTTGCGACTCAATTATTAATTTATGTTTTTCAAGATGAAGACGAATTTTATTTGCTATTATAGATTCGAGTAACTTTCCCACAATAGACGTTAGGCTAATTGGTCGATAGTTAGACGCAAGTGATCTATCTCCTTTCTTAAAAACTGGTATCACATTAGCAACTTTCCAAAACTCTGGCACTCTGCCTGACTCTATTGATTTATTAAATATGGTTGACAGTGGGTCACAAAGCTCCTCTTTGCATTCTTTAAGCACCCTAGCAAACACTTCATCCGGCCCTGGGGATTTGTTTGGTTTGAGTTTTACTATTTGTTTAAGAACATCCTCCCTGGTAACTGCTAAACTCGTCAACCTGTCCTCGTCCCCACCCACATAGACTTGTTCGGCTGAAGGCATATTGTTAAGTTCCTCTTTAGTAAATACAGATACAAAATATTTATTAAAAATACTACTCATCTCTTCATCACTATCTGTTATTTGACCTGTCTCAGTTTTTAATGGACCTATCCTTTCCCTAGTCTTAGTACGATATAACTGAAAAAACCCTTTAGGATTTGTCTTTGCTTGCCCTGCTATGCGAACTTCATAGTTCCTTTTTGCTTTCCTTATCTCTTTTTTAACATTTCTAACCAGTTGTACGAATTCCTGTTCTAAAGTGACCTCCCCATTTTTAATCCTTTTGTACCAAGCTCTCTTTTTACCTATAAGGTTCTTCAAATTCTTTGTTATCCACTTTGGGTCATTAGTATACGATCTATTCAATTTGTATGGTATACTACGTTCCTGTGCTTTGTTTAGAATATTCTTAAATAAGTTATATATTGAATCCACATCGAAATCCCCATTTAAGTCACCTAACGCTGGGTTCATGTCTCGCTCCAAGACCGGCCCACACCCCATACCCAAGCCTTTCCAATCAATTTGACCCAAAAAATTTCTTAGGCTATTAAAATCAGCTTTTCGAAAATCTGGCACTTTAACAGAATTTTCTCCTACTGGTCTATTCCATTCTATGCTAAATCTGATTTCTTTGTGATCACTGCTCCCTAGCTCACTCCCTATTTCGATGTCATTAATTTGCGTTTCCCTGTTAGTTAACACTAAATCTAAAATATTATTTTCCCGTGTTGGTTCCTTAATGTGTTGCGTAAGAAAGCAATCGTCAATTAATTCTAGAAAATCTTCTGCTTCACTATTCCCTGTTTTGTTCAACCAGTTTATTCCGCTAAAACACAGCCGTGGAGGAGTAACGCTGCCGTGAGAGGACTAACACAGCCGGGAGGGGACTAACACGGCCGTGGGGGGGACTAACACGGCCGTGGGGGGGACTAACACGGCCGTGGGGTCTTAACACAGCCGTAGGGAAACAAAAACAACCGTGGGGGACTAACACGGCCGTGGGGTCTTAACACAGCCGTAGGGAAACAAAAACAACCGTGGGGGACTAACACGGCCGTGGGGGGGGACTAACAATTCCGTTGGGTACTAACACAGCCGTGGGGGGATTAACACTGCCGTGGGGGAGTAACACGGCCGTGGGGGACTAACACGGCCGTGGGGGGGACTAACAATTCCGTTGGGTACTAACACAGCCGTGGGGGATTAACACTGTTAGTGTAATATACCCTGTTATTTTGAGGCCCTTCTCTTTCCCTGATCATTTTGCCAATTCCTTTCTCCCACAAACACATACTTTTATTATCCTCCAAATCAATTCCCATTCCTCTATCTACTAACAGTTTAAACCCAAACAAACACCTCTAACCACTTCTTCCAACGAGTTCGCAACAGCAACAACCCTAGCTCTCGATAGATGCGCCCCATCACGAGCATACATTTAATTTCTTCCATAGAAGTGTTCCCAGTTGTCTATGAAAGATATTGCATTTGATTTGCTATATCTTTCCAGTCGGCAATTGACACCAATTGCCCTCGACATCCATTCATTTCCCACTCCCTTTCGTCTTCATCTTGAAAAACATAAATTCGTCTTCATCTTGAAAAACATAAATTAATAATTGAGTCTCAACATGGTTTTATAAATGGCCGTTCATGTTTAACAAATTTGTTATCTTTTTATTCTAGCATTGTTGAGGCAGTTGATAGTGGTAAGGATTGCGATGTTGTATACCTTGACTTTAGCAAAGCTTTTGATACAGTGCCACATGAAAGACTGATTAAAAAGATAGAGTCTCATGGTATTGGGGGTGCTATATTAAGCTGGATTAGGGCATGGCTATACCAAAGGAAACAGAGAGTTAGTATAAATGGAATCAAGTCAGAGTGGGAAAATGTTGTAAGCGGAGTGCCTCAAGGCTCTGTCCTGGGACCTCTGTTGTTTATAATATATATAAATGATTTAGATTCAGGTTTGAGTAGCAACATTTGCAAATTTGCCGATGATACGAAAATCGGTAGGGAAATTAATTCGGAGGAGGACTCACTATCACTTCAAGTTGATCTAGATAGGGTTTTGAAATGGTCAAAGGATTGGCAGATGCAGTTTAATGCTGATAAATGTAAAGTTCTGAGGTTAGGTAATGATGATAGAGTTACAAGATACGAGCTAGATGGTGTTGTGATTGCGAAGTCGGATTGCGAAAGGGATCTGGGAGTTATGATTAGTAAGAATTTAAAACAAAAGGATCAATGCATAAATGTTCGTAATAAGGCAAATCGGACACTTGGATTTATTAATCGCAGCGTTAGTAACAAGACACCTGGTGTGGTTCTCAAGCTATATCTTGCTCTAGTTAGGCCCCATTTAGATTATGCAGTTCAGTTTTGGTCGCCATATTATAGAATGGATATAAATTCACTTGAACGTGTCCAGCGTAGGATGACTAAGTTAATTCCCCAAATTAGAAATCTTTCATATGAAGAAAGATTAACAAAGCTTAAGTTGCATTCACTGGAAAGGCGAAGAGTTAGGGGCGACATGATAGAGGTTTACAAGTAGGTGAATGGACATAACAAGGGGGATATTAATAGGGTATTAAAAGTATCAACACAGGACAGAACACGAAATAATGGGTATAAATTGGATAAGTTTAGATTTAGGAAAGACTTGGGTAAATACTGGTTCAGTAACAGGGTTGTTGATTTGTGGAACCAATTGCCGCGTAACGTGGTGGAGGTGGGGTCCCTCGATTGTTTCAAGCGCGGGTTGGACAAGTATATGAGTGGGATTGGGTGGTTATAGAATAGGAGCTGCCTCGAATGGGCCAATAGGCCTTCTGCAGTTACCTTTGTTCTTATGTTCTTATGTTCTTGGAAGAATGCCACATATGATCGGGATTCCTCCCTTGCTCCTAACTAATTCAATGGCTGTCCTGAATCTCTGTATTAGTTCCTCACTCCTAACTCGTCCAACATCATTACCCCCTGCACTAATACAAATAATGGGTTTGTTCCCATTTCCTGTCATAATATCATTCATGTTTCCAACAATATCACCAATTCCAGCTCCCGGATAGCAAACCCTTAATCTGTTCCCACTATCTCTGGCACAAAACGTTCTGTTTAAATACCTCACCTGGGAATCTCTCACAACCAAAATTCGCTTCGATTCTCCCTTTTCCTTTCGAGCAGTTTGAGGGACCTGCGCTTCAATGCTCCTCGTTACTTTGTCTTTGCCACCTCGTTAAACAACAGGTTCAACACAGCACTCGTACACTAATACGTCAAATGCGTTAAAAGTCCTTAGGTGTAGGCTATTAGTTGTCGGTTTTGCCAAGGTCTTCTTAAGACCCCTGTCTTTCATAACTGGCCAAGACGAGGACTTCTTAATACTGGTCCCGTCAGTCCTTCTTAATGAGGTCCCGTCAACACTGGCCTCCTCCTTCGTTTCCTTCCGAAGTCTAAGCCGTCGTACCTCCTCCCGCAGGGAATCCATCTCTGTTCTCAGAGCTCCAACCAGACTCACCAAATCCTTCACTAATCCTTCCATTATTGCAATAATAATGTTATTAGAATCGGAGATCCAGCTAACACAACCTCTCACTGTGACTGCACCAAAAATATGAACACAAGACAGAACACGAAACAATGGGTATACATTGGATAAGTTTAGATTTAGGAAAGACTTGGGTAAATACTGGTTCAGTAGCAAGGTTGTTGATTTGTGGAACCAGTTGCCGCGTGACGTGGTGGGTCCCTCGATTGTTGCAAGCGCGGGTTGGACAAGTATATGAGTGGGATTGGGTGGTTATAGATAGGAGCTGCCTCGTATGGGCCAATAGGCCTTCTGCAGTTACCTTTGTTCTTATGTTATTAAATTGGATAAGTTTAGATTTAGGAAAGACTTGGGTAAATACTGGTTCAGTAACAGGGTTGTTGATTTGTGGAACCAATTGCCACGTAACATGGTGGAGGTGGGGTCACTCGATTGTTTCAAGCGCGTGTTGGACAAGTATATGAGTGGGATTGGGTGGTTATAGATATGAGCTGCCTCGTATGTGCCAATAGGCCTTCTGCAGTTACCTTTGTTCTTTTGTTCTTCTGTTCATAGAAGTGTTCCCAGTTGTCTATGAAAGATATTGCATTTGATTTGCAATATCTTTCCAGCCGGCAATTGCATTTGATTTGCAATATCTTTCCAGCCGGCAATTGACACCAAGTGCCCTCGACATCCATTCATTATCCACTCCCTTTCTTGGAAGAATGCCACATATGATCGGGATTCCTCCCTTGCTCCTAACTAATTCAATGGCTGTCCTGAATCTCTGTATTAATTCCTCACTCCTAACTCGTCCAACATCATTACCCCTTGCACTAATACAAATAATGGGTTTGTTCCCATTTCCCGTCATAATATCATTCATGTTTCCAACAATATCACCAATTCCAGCTCCCGGATAGCAACCCCTTAATCTGTTCCCCCTATCTCTGGCAAGAAGCCTTCTTGAATCTCATCAACAGAGCATGGGTGACAAAAACCCGACCACTCTCTTGGAACAGTGCAATTATAGTTCCCATTCCAGAACCTAAAGACCCAGGAAATCCAAGACCTATCTCATTAACAAGCTGTCTGGCCAAAACTGCTGAAAGAATGGCCCTTAATCGAATTGAATGGAAAGCCAATCCACTACACCAAAATATGTTTGCTTACAGAAAAGGTGTTGGAACCACAGAATGCCTTACCTCCCTCCTGGAAAAAATCAATGACAAACCTGGAATCCATATTTTTCTAGACCTTGAAAAAGCCTTCGAGTTAGCCAGTGCTCCAGCTACACTGTGCTGCCTTGTGGGTAAGGAAATCAAAGGACACGCTCTTGCTTTTGCCAAAGGAAGCCTGCTTAACCGAGAAGCTAAAGTCAAATTCCAAGGAAAAACATCGACCTCAAAGAGGCTGGAAAATGGAACGCTGCAGGAAGGAATACTAAGCCCCTTCCTCTTCAACTGTCTCATGGAACAATTCATGAAGCTCAAGCTACCAAAAGCCAAACTTCTTAACTATGCAGACGACTTTGTGGTCATCATCAGTGGCAAAGGTGCAAGGAACCATGCACAAAAATGCCTAGATATTATCAGCAGGGAAGCGGAACGCATTGCAGTGAAAATAAACAGCAATAAAGCAAAAGCAATGGCCGTTAAAATGAGAACTCAGGCACTCAGACTGGCAATACAAGGACAAGAAATTGAGTGGATTACCTCTTTTCAATACCTAGGAGTCATAATAGACAACCAGTTGAAATTCACTCAAGAAATTGAATATCTTCGGCAACGCTGCAAAGCCAGAAACCCAGCTTTGCGCTCTCTGACCAGTCTTAGAGAGGGTGCATCTCTACCAGTACTCAAAATGTACTACGTTCAAGCAGTTAGGTCACTCATCGACTATGCTGCCCCTGCTCTTACATCCCTCAGTGATAACCAATGGGAGAAACTGGAAGTGTCTCAAATTGATGCTCTGAGAACAATGCTGGGAGCACCTATATGGACGCGTAGAGAGAACCTTAGAATGGAAACAAATTTACCAGCATTAGAAAACAGGATGAAACAAAGGATAGCCACTATAATAGGAAAAACATAAATTAATAAATGAGTCGCAACATGGTTTTAGAAATGGCCGTTCATGTTTAACAAATTTGCTAACTTTTTATTCCAGCATAGTTGAAGCAGTTGATAGTGGTAAGGATTGTGATATTGTGTACCTTGACTGTAGGAAAGATTTTGATACAGTGCCACATGAAAGACTAATTAAAAAAATAGAAGCTCATGGTATTGGGGGTGCTGTATTAAGTTGGATTAGGGCAGGGCTATTCCAAAGGAAACAGAGACTTAGTATAAATGGGGTTAAGTCAGAGTGAACATAAGAACAAAGGTAACTGCAGAAGGCCTATTGGCCCATACGAGGCAGCTCCTATTCTATAACCACCCAATTCCACTCATATACTTGTCCAACCCGCGCTTGAAACAATCGAGGGACACCACCTCCACCACGTTACGCGGCAATTGGTTCCACAAATCAACAACCCTGTTACTGAACCAGTATTTACCCAAGTCTTTCCTAAATCTAAACTTATCCAATTTATACCCATTGTTTCGTGTTCTGTCTTGTGTTGATATTTTTAATACCCTACTAATATCCCCCCTGTTATGTCCATTCATCCACTTGTAAACCTCTATCATGTCACCCCTAACTCTTCGCCTTTCCAGTGAATGCAACTTAAGCTTTGTTAATCTTTCTTCATATGACACAGCCGATGGGGATTAACAGCTGTCGGTGGAATAACACGGCCGTAGCGGGACTAACACAGCTGTGGGTGGACAAACACGGCCGTTAGGGGATTAACACGGCCGTGGAGGAGTAACGCTGCCGTAAGAGGACTAACACAGCCGGGAGGGGACTAACACGGCCGTGGGGGGGACTAACACGGCCGTGGGGTCTTAACACAGCCGTAGGGAAACAAAAACAACCGTGGGGGACTAACACGGCCGTGGGGGGGACTAAGAATTCCGTTGGGTACTAACACAGCCGTGGGGGGATTAGCACTGTTAGTGTAATATACCCTGTTATTTTGAGGCCCTTCTCTTTCCCTGATCATTTTGCCAATTCCTTTCTCCCACAAACACATACTTTTATTATCCTCCAAATCAATTCCCATTCCTCTATCTACTAACAGTTTAAACCCAAACAAACACCTCTAACCACTTCTTCCAACGAGTTCGCAACAGCAACAACCCTAGCTCTCGATAGATGCGCCCCATCACGAGCATACATTTAATTTCTTCCATAGAAGTGTTCCCAGTTGTCTATGAAAGATATTGCATTTGATTTGCTATATCTTTCCAGCCGGCAATTGACACCAATTGCCCTCGACATCCATTCATTTCCCACTCCCTTTCTTGGAAGAATGCCACATATGATCGGGATTCCTCCCTTGCTCCTAACTAATTCAATGGCTGTCCTGAATCTCTGTATTAGTTTCTCACTCCTAACTCGTCCAACATCATTACCCCCTGCACTAATACAAATAATGGGTTTGTTCCCATTTCCTGTCATAATATCATTCATGTTTCCAACAATATCACCAATTCCAGCTCCCGGATAGCAAACCCTTAATCTGTTCCCACTATCTCTGGTACAAAACGTTCTGTTTAAATACCTCACCTGGGAATCTCCCACAACCAAAATTCACTTCGATTCTCCCTTTTCCTTTCGAGCAGTTTGAGGGACCTGCGCTTCAATGCTCCTCGTTACTTTGGCTTTGCCACCTCGTTAAACAACAGGTTCAACACAGCACTCGTACACTAATACGTCAAATGCGTTAAAAGTCCTTAGGTGTAGGCTATTAGTTGTCGGTTTTGCCAAGGTCTTCTTAAGACCCCTGTCTTTCATAACTTGCCAAGACGAGGACTTCTTAATACTGGTCCCGTCAGTCCTTCTTAATGAGATCCCGTCAACACTGGCCTCCTCCTTCGTTTCCTCCCGAAGTCTAAGCCGTCGTACCTCCTCCCGCAGGGAATCCATCTCTGTTCTCAGAGCTCCAACCAGACTCACCAAATCCTTCACTAATCCTTCCATTATTGCAATAATAATGTTATTAGAATCGGAGATCCAGCTAACACAACCTCTCACTGTGACTGCACCAAAAATATGAACACAAGACAGAACACGAAACAATGGGTATAAATTGGATAAGTTTAGATTTAGGAAAGACTTGGGTAAATACTGGTTCAGTAGCAAGGTTGTTGATTTGTGGAACCAGTTGCCGCGTGACGTGGTGGAGGTGGGGTCCCTCGATTGTTGCAAGCGCGGGTTGGACAAGTATATGAGTGGGATTGGGTGGTTATAGATAGGAGCTGCCTCGTATGGGCCAATAGGCCTTCTGCAGTTACATTTGTTCTTATGTTATTAAATTGGATAAGTTTAGATTTAGGAAAGACTTGGGTAAATACTGGTTCAGTAACAGGGTTGTTGATTTGTGGAACCAATTGCCATGTAACATGGTGGAGGTGGGGTCACTCGATTGTTTCAAGCGCGTGTTGGACAAGTATATGAGTGGGATTGGGTGGTTATAGATATGAGCTGCCTCGTATGTGCCAATAGGCCTTCTGCAGTTACCTTTGTTCTTATGTTCTTCTGTTCATAGAAGTGTTCCCAGTTGTCTATGAAAGATATTGCATTTGATTTGCAATATCTTTCCAGCCGGCAATTGCATTTGATTTGCAATATCTTTCCAGCCGGCAATTGACACCAAGTGCCCTCGACATCCATTCATTATCCACTCCCTTTCTTGGAAGAATGCCACATATGATCGGGATTCCTCCCTTGCTCCTAACTAATTCAATGGCTGTCCTGAATCTCTGTATTAATTCCTCACTCCTAACTCGTCCAACATCATTACCCCTTGCACTAATACAAATAATGGGTTTGTTCCCATTTCCCGTCATAATATCATTCATGTTTCCAACAATATCACCAATTCCAGCTCCCGGATAGCAACCCCTTAATCTGTTCCCCCTATCTCTGGCAAGAAGCCTTCTTGAATCTCATCAACAGAGCATGGGTGACAAAAACCCGACCACTCTCTTGGAACAGTGCAATTATAGTTCCCATTCCAAAACCTAAAGACCCAGGAAATCCAAGACCCATCTCATTAACAAGCTGTCTGGCCAAAACTGCTGAAAGAATGGCCCTTAATCGAATTGAATGGAAAGCCAATCCACTACACCAAAATATGTTTGCTTACAGAAAAGGTGTTGGAACCACAGAATGCCTTACCTCCCTCCTGGATAAAATCAATGACAAACCTGGAATCCATATTTTTCTAGACCTTGAAAAAGCCTTCGAGTTAGCCAGTGCTCCAGCTACACTGTGCTGCCTTGTGGGTAAGGAAATCAAAGGACACGCTCTTGCTTTTGCCAAAGGAAGCCTGCTTAACCGAGAAGCTAAAGTCAAATTCCAAGGAAAAACATCGACCTCAAAGAGGCTGGAAAATGGAACTCCGCAGGGAGGGATACTGAGCCCCTTCCTCTTCAACTGTCTCATGGAACAATTCATGAAGCTCAAGCTACCAAAAGCCAAACTTCTTAACTATGCAGACGACTTTGTGGTCATCATCAATGGCAAAGGTGCAAGGAACCATGCATAAAAATACCTAGATATTATCAGCAGGGAAGCGGAACGCATAACAGTGAAAATAAACAATAAAACAAAAGCTATGGCCGTTAAAATGAGAACTCAAGACATCAGACTGATAATACAAGGACAAGAAATTGAGTGGGTTACCTCTTTTCAACACCTAGCAGTCATAATAGAAAACCAGTTGAAATTCACTCAAGAAATTGAATATCTTCGGTAACGCTGCAAAGCCAGAAACTCAGCTTTGCGCTCTCTGACCAGTCTTAGAGAGGGTGCATCTCTACCAGTACTCAAAATGTACTACGTTCAAGCAGTTAGGTCACTCATCGACTATGCTGCCCCTGCTCTTACATCCCTCAGTGATAACCAATGGGAGAAACTGGAAGTGTCTCAAATTGATGCTCTGAGAACAATGCTGGGAGCACCTATATGGACGCGTAGAGAGAACCTTAGAATGGAAACAAATTTACCAGCATTAGAAAACAGGATGAAACAAAGAATAGCCACCATAATAGGAAAACTTACTGGAACAACCGCCAGGCTGTCAATCAAAGACAGCATACAGAGATCCTTTCAGAAAAACCTACAGTATAGAACAAGCTCATGGATGGATAATGTGGTCAAGATTTTAGAGAAAATGGACCTGAAATGGACCATTAAAAACAAAGGGGAAGATAGACCATATCAACACTTTCGACAGCCTCCTCCACGGGAAGAATCGAATCTAAAGATAATCATTGAAAGATTACCAGTTAAAAAATCCGCATGTGACCCGCAGAGGCTCAAGGAAGTAATAGAACAACAAATGGAAACTCGTTGTGAGTCTATCTCTAGACTCACAACGACTCACATCTTCACAGACGGATCAGTTGATCAAGAAAAAGGTTCTGCTGGGGCAGCAGTTTACACTACCAACCATGAAGCTTACTGGAGCATGAATAGTGGGTGCTCAACATTGCAAACAGAATTATATGCCCTGAAGGAGGCAATAAACTATACAATTGAGAATAATTTACATGATTTCATCATTCATACAGACTCTAAATCTTCGCTCCAGGCATTGTTATCCAGTCAGCACAGAGATAATATACAACTCCTCACAGAAATTCAACATATAGGAAAAGAAGCCCATAATCGAGGGCTGTCAATCACCCTAAATTGGATATCAAGTCACATTGGCATAGATGGTAATGAAAAGGCAGACTCACTAGCAAAAACTGCTACTGCTCTTCCTGTTGTACAGGATCAAATACCTCCAAGTTTCTCACAAGAACACAAGAACAAAGGCAACTGCAGAAGGCCTATTGGCCCATACGAGGCAGCTCCTATTCTATAACCACCCAATCCCACTCATATACTTGTCCAACCCGTGCTTGAAACAATCGAGGGACCCCACCTCCACAATGTTACGCGGCAATTGGTTCCACAAATCAACAACCCTGTTACTGAACCAGTATTTACCCAAGTCTTTCCTAAATCTAAACTTATCCAATTTATATCCATTGTTTCGTGTTCTGTCCTGTGTTGATACTTTTAATACCCTATTAATATCCCCCCGGTTATGTCCATTCATCCACTTGTAAACCTCTATCATGTCACCCCTAACTCTTCGCCTTTCCAGAGAATGCAACTTAAGCTTTGTTAATCTTTCTTCATATGAAAGATTTCTAATTTGGGGAATTAACTTAGTCATCCTACGCTGGACACGTTCAAGTGAATTTATATCCATTCTATAATATGGCGACCAAAACTGAACTGCATAATCTAAATGGGGCCTAACTAGAGCAAGATATAGCTTGAGAACCACACCAGGTGTCTTGTTACTAACGCTGCGATTAATAAATCCAAGTGTCCAATTTGCTTATTACGAACATTTATGCATTGATCCTTTTGTTTTAAATTCTTACTAATCATAACTCCCAGATCCCTTTCGCAATCCGACTTCGCAATCACAACACCATCTAGCTCGTATCTTGTAACTCTATCATCATTACCTAACCTCAGAACTTTACATTTATCAGCATTAAACTGCATCTGCCAATCCTTTGACCATTTCAAAACCCTATCTAGATCAACTTGAAGTGATAGTGAGTCCTCCTCCGAATTAATTTCCCTACCGATTTTCGTATCATCGGCAAATTTGCAAATGTTGCTACTCAAACCTGAATCTAAATCATTTATATATATTATAAACAACAGAGGTCCCAGGACAGAGCCTTGAGGCACTCCACTTACAACATTTTCCCACTCTGACTTGATTCCATTTATACTAACTCTCTGTTTCCTTTGGTATAGCCATGCCCTAATCCAGCTTAATATAGCACCCCCAATACCATGAGACTCTATCTTTTTAATCAGTCTTTCATGTGGCACTGTATCAAAAGCTTTGCTAAAGTCAAGGTATACAACATCGCAATCCTTACCACTATCAACTGCCTCAACAATGCTAGAATAAAAAGATAACAAATTTGTTAAACATGAACGGCCATTTATAAAACCATGTTGCGACTCAATTATTAATTTATGTTTTTCAAGATGAAGACGAATTTTATTTGCTATTATAGATTCGAGTAACTTTCCCACAATAGACGTTAGGCTAATTGGTCGATAGTTAGACGCAAGTGATCTATCTCCTTTCTTAAAAACTGGTATCACATTAGCAACTTTCCAAAACTCTGGCACTCTGCCTGTCTCTATTGATTTATTAAATATGGTTGACAGTGGGTCACAAAGCTCCTCTTTGCATTCTTTAAGCACCCTGGCAAACACTTCATCCGGCCCTGGGGATTTGTTTGGTTTGAGTTTTACTATTTGTTTAAGAACATCCTCCCTGGTAACTGCTAAACTCGTCAACCTGTCCTCGTCCCCACCCACATAGACTTGTTCGGCTGAAGGCATATTGTTAAGTTCCTCTTTAGTAAATACAGATACAAAATATTTATTAAAAATACTACTCATCTCTTCATCACTATCTGTTATTTGACCTGTCTCAGTTTTTAATGGACCTATCCTTTCCCTAGTCTTGGTACGATATAACTGAAAAAAACCTTTAGGATTTGTCTTTGCTTGCCCTGCTATGCGAACTTCATAGTTTCTTTTTGCTTTCCTTATCTCTTTTTTAACATTTCTAACCAGTTGTACGAATTCCTGTTCTAAAGTGACCTCCCCATTTTTAATCCTTTTGTACCAAGCTCTCTTTTTACCTATAAGGTTCTTCAAATTCTTTGTTATCCACTTTGGGTCATTAGTATTCGATCTATTCAATTTGTATGGTATACTACGTTCCTGTGCTTTGTTTAGAATATTCTTAAATAAGTTATATATTGAATCCACATCGAAATCCCCATTTAAGTCACCTATCGCTGGGTTCATGTCTCGCTCCAAGACCGGCCCCCACCCCATACCCAAGACTTTCCAATCAATTTGACCCAAAAAATTTCTTAGGCTATTAAAATCAGCTTTTCGAAAATCTGGCACTTTAACAGAATTTTCTCCTACTGGTCTATTCCATTCTATGCTAAATCTGATTTCTTTGTGATCACTGCTCCCTAGCTCACTCCCTATTTCGATGTCATTAATTTGCGTTTCCCTGTTAGTTAACACTAAATCTAAAATATTATTTTCCCGTGTTGGTTCCTTAATGTGTTGCGTAAGAAAGCAATCGTCAATTAATTCTAGAAAATCTTCTGCTTCCCTATTCCCTGTTTTGTTCAACCAGTTTATTCCGCTAAAATTAAAGTCACCCATGACATAAATACTGTTAGATCTAGATGCTCTAGATATTTCATCCCATAGATGCTTTGCTTCCATTCTGTCTAAATTTGGTGGCCTATATATTACTCCTATTATAATATTATTAGCTTTTTCGTTTAATTCAATCCAAATAGTTTCTGTGTGTGGCTCTGTTTTGATTCCCTCTTTGAGACTACATTTCAAATTGTCCCTAACATATATGGCTACTCCACCTCCTCGTCTAATATATCTATCTGTGTGAAATAGTTTAAATCCATATATTTGATATTCAGCTAATAGTTCTCTATTTTCTACATTCATCCACGTTTCGGTAAGTGCAATAATATCTATTCTTTCTGTGCAGACAAGAGCATTTAATTCGTTAATTTTATTTCTTAGACTTCTACTGTTAGTGTAATATACCCTAAGTGAATTGTTATTTTGCGGACCTTCTCTTTCCCTGATCGTTTTGCCAATTCCTTTCTCCCACAAACACATACTTTTATTACCTCCTTCCTCCAAATCAATTCCCATACCTCTATCTACTAACAGTTTAAACCCAAACAAACACCTCTAACCACTTCTTCTAACGAGTTCGCAACAGCAACAACCCCAGCTCTCGATAGATGCACCCCATCACGAGCATACATTTCATTTCTTCCATAGAAGTGTTCCCAGTTGTCTATGAAAGATATTGCATTTGATTTGCAATATCTTTCCAGCCGGCAATTGACACCAAGTGCCCTCGATATCCATTCATTTCCCACTCCCTTTCTTGGAAGAATGCCACATATGATCGGGATTCCTCCCTTGCTCCTAACTAACTCTATGGCTGTTTTATACCTCTGAATCAGTTCCTCACTCCTAACTCGACCAACATCATTTCCTCCCACGCTAATGCAAATAATGGGATTGTTCCCATTACCAGCCATAATATCATTCATGTTGTTTATAATATCACCAATGCCAGCTCCGGGATAGCAAACCCTTAACCTGTTCCCCCTATCTCTAGCACAAAACGTTCTATCCAAATACCTTATCTGGGAATCTCCCACAACTAATGTTTGCTTAGGTACTTCCTTTACTTTCTGAGGGGCCTGCGCTTCCTTTCTCTTCGTTGCTTTCCCTTTTGCGCGATCCACAGTCTCTCCACAGCACTCGTCCTCCAAAACGTCAAATGAATTAGAAGTTGCTATGGCGTTTGAAGGCGGCTTTATCAAAGTCTTCTTAAGGCCCCTGTCTTTCACAACTCTCCAAGACGAGGTCCCTTTACTACTAGTCTCCTCCTTCGTTACTTCTCGTTGTTCTTTCAGCTGACGCACCTCCTTCCGCAGAGAGTCCAACTCTGTCCTCAGGGCTCCCACTAGAGTCACCAGGTCCTTAACTACAACTTCCATATTGCTATGATAATATAACAACACTCACAGATAAAGGAGCAAATCAAGAAGAAAATATTCTCAACTATCAAAAGTCGCCACAGAGCCAAAGTAGCGGAAGGAAGATCCACTGCGATATGGTACGAACAAGCCACTGGTTACTTCTCTTTCAAGCCTGGCAAAAAGATATCCAGAGACATTACAGTAGCCATACACAGACTCAGACCTTGTTACAAGCGCTGCTGGGAGGTAATGAACCCAATAGTTAAAGAGTGTCACATCTGTGGAACAGAAGCAGAGGCGCCACTATTGCACTACTTACTGGAATGTGAAGCCACTGAAGCCCTGCGCATCAAACTCAACATTAATCCAACGACAGCAGATGCATTAGATGCACATTCCACCGCGACTACAATGATTAGAAAAGCTGTTGAGGAATGGGACTCATTAGTGAGCATTCTGCATCTACATCTGCCACCAAGGTAATGTTAATAAAACAAGATTAAAACCAGTGCAATAAAACAGAAGCGACAAATAAGCAGGGAAAAAGGAGAAGTCCTCTCCTCCATTTTAAACTTAGACCTAAATATCACAGGAAAAAGGTTATCATGTATAACCAAACTCAATTACGGGCTCACCATAGCACCTACATGGACACTCCATCCTGAATAGCTAAATCTTTAACAACATCTTTAACAACGTGTCCAGCATAGGATGACAAAGTTAATTCCCCAAATTAGAAATCTTTCATATGAAGAAAGATTAATAAAGCTTAAATTGCATTCACTGGAAAGACGAAAAGTTAGGGGTGACATGATAGAAGTTTACAAGTGGATGAATGGACATAACAAAGGGGATATTAATAGGGTATTAAAAGTATCAACTCAAGACAGAACACGAAACAATGGGTATAAATTGGATAAGTTTAGATTTAGGAAAGACTTAGGTAAATACTGGTTCGGTAACAGGGTTGTTGATTTGTGGAACCAATTACCGCGTAACGTGGTGGAGGTGGGGTCCCTCCATTGTTTCAAGCATGGGTTGGACATTTATATGTAAATGGCGTAAAATGCGATAGGTGACGTAAAAGGGGATTTCGATGTGGATTTAATATATAACTTATTTAAGAACATTCTAAACAAAGCACAGGAACGTTGCTTTGTTTAGAATGTTATAGATCGAATACTAATGACCCAAAGTGGATAACAAATAATTTAAAGAACCTTATAGGTAAAAAGAGAGCTTGGTACAAAAGGATTAAGAATTGGGAAGTCAGTTTAGAACAGGAATTCATACAATTGGTTAGAAATGTTAAAAAAGAGATTAGGAAAGCAAAAAGAAACTATGAAGTTCGCAAAGCAGAGCAAGCAAAGTCAAATCCTAAAGGTTTTTTTCAATTATATCGTACTAAGACTAGGGAAAGGATAGGTCCATTAAAATCTGAGACAGGTCAAATAACGGATAATGACAAGGAGATGAGTAGTATTTTTAACAAATATTTTATATCTGTATTTACTAAAGAAGAACTTAACAATATGCCATCAGCCGAACAAGTCTATAAGAACATAAACATAAGAACAAAGGCAACTGCAGAAGGCCTATTGGCCCATACGAGGCAGCTCCTATTTATAACCACCCAATCCCACTCATATACATGTCCAACCCATGCTTGAAACAATCAAGGGACCCCACCTCCACAATGTTACGCGGCAATTGGTTCCACAAATCAACAACCCTGTTACTGAACCAGTATTTACCCAAGTCTTTCCTAAATCTAAACTTATCCAATTTATACCCATTGTTTCGTGTTCTGTCTTGTGTTGATACTTTTAATACCCCTATTAATATCCCCTTTGTTATGTCCATTCACCCACTTGTAAACCTCTATCATGTCACCCCTAACTCTTCGCCTTTCCAGTGAATGCAACTTAAGCTTTGTTAATCTTTCTTCATATGAAAGATTTCTCATTTGGGGAATTAACTTAGTCATCCTACGCTGGACACGTTCAAGTGAATTTATATCCATTCTATAATATGGCGACCAAAACTGAACTGCATAATCTAAATGGGGCCTAACTAGAGCAAGATATAGCTTGAGAACCACACCAGGTGTCTTGTTACTAACGCTGCTATTAATAAATCCAAGTGTCCGATTTGCCTTATTACGAACATTTATGCATTGATCCTTTTGTTTTAAATTCTTACTAATCATAACTCCCAGATCCCTTTCGCAATCCGACTTCGCAATCTCAACACCATCTAGCTCGTATCTTGTAACCCTATCATCATTACCTAACCTCAGAACTTTACATTTATCAGCATTAAACTACATCTGTCAATCCTTCGACCATTTCAAAACCCTATCTAGATCAACTTGAAGTGATAGTGAGTCCTCCTCCGAATTAATTTCCCTACCGATTTTCGTATCATCGGCAAATTTGCAAATGTTGCTACTCAAACCTGAATCTAAATCATTTATATATATTATAAACAACAGAGTCCCAGGACAGAGCCCTGAGGCACCCCACTTACAACATTTTCCCATTCTGACTTGACTCCATTTATACTAACTCTCTGTTTCCTTTGGTATAGCCACGCCCTAATCCAGCTTAATACAGCACCCCCAATACCATGAGAATCTTTTTAATCAGTCTTTCATGTGGCACTGTATCAAAAGCTTTGCTAAAGTCAAGGTACACAACATCGCAATCCTTACCACTATCAACTGCCTCAACAATGCTAGAATAAAAAGATAACAAATTTGTTAAACATAAACGGCCATTTATAAAACCATGTTGCGACTTAATTATTAATTTATGTTTTTCAAGATGAAGACGAATTTTATTTGCTATTATTGATTCGAGTAACTTTCCCACAATAGACGTTAGGCTAATTGATCGATAGTTAGACGCAAGTGATCTATCTCCTTTCTTAAAAACTGGTATTACATTAGCAACTTTCCAAAACTCTGGCACTCTGCCTGATTCTATTGATTTATTAAATATGGTTGACAGTGGGTCACAAAGCTCCTCTTTGCATTCTTTAAGCACCCTGGCAAACACTTCATCCGGCCCTGGGGATTTGTTTGGTTTGAGTTTTACTATTTGTTTAAGAACATCCTCCCTGGTAACTGTTAAACTCGTCAACCTGTCCTCGTCCCCACCAACATAGACTTGTTCGGCTGAAGGCATATTGTTAAGTTCCTCATTAGTAAATACAGATAGGGAAAGCAACGAAGAGAAAGGGAAAGCAACGAATAGAAGGGAAAGCAACGAAGAGATAGGGAAAGCAACGAAGAGATTAGGGAAAGCAACGAAGAGAAAGGAAGCGCAGGCCCCTCAGAAAGTAAAGGTACCTAAGCAAACATTAGTTGTGGGAGATTCCCAGATAAGGTATTTGGATAGAGCGTTTTGTGCTAGAGATAGGGGGAACAGGTTAAGGGTTTGCTATCCCGGAGCTGGCATTGGTGATATTATAAACAACATGAATGATATTATGGCTGGTAATGGGAACAATCCCATTATTTGCATTAGCGTGGGAGGAAATGATGTTGGTCGAGTTAGGAGTGAGGAACTGATTCAGAGGTATAAAACAGCCATAGAGTTAGTTAGGAGCAAGGGAGGAATCCCGATCATATGTGGCATTCTTCCAAGAAAGGGAGTGGGAAATGAATGGATATCGAGGGCACTTGGTGTCAATTGCCGGCTGGAAAGATATTGCAAATCAAATGCAATATCTTTCATAGACAACTGGGAACACTTCTATGGAAGAAATGAAATGTATGCTCGTGATGGGGTGCATCTATCGAGAGCTGGGGTTGTTGCTGTTGCGAACTCGTTGGAAGAAGTGGTTAGAGGTGTTTGTTTGGGTTTAAACTGTTAGTACATAGAGGTATGGGAATTGATTTGGAGGAAGGAGGTAATAAAAGTATGTGTTTGTGGGAGAAAGGAATTGGCAAAACGATCAGGGAAAGAGAAGGTCCGCAAAATAACAATTCACTTAGGGTATATTACACTAACAGTAGAAGTCTAAGAAATAAAATTAACGAATTAAATGCTCTTGTCTGCACAGAAAAAATAGATATTATTGCACTTACCGAAACGTGGATGAATGTAGAAAATAGAGAACTATTAGCTGAATATCAAATATACGGATTTAAACTATTTCACACAGATAGATATATTAGACGAGGAGGTGGAGTAGCCATATATGTTAGGGACAATTTGAAATGTAGTCTCAAAGAGGGAATCAAAACAGAGCCACACACAGAAACTATTTGGATAGAATTAAACGAAAAAGCTAATAATATTATAATAGGAGTAATATATAGGCCACCAAATTTAGACAGAATGGAAGCAAAGCACCTATGGGATGAAATATCTAGAGCATCTAGATCTTACAGTATTTATGTCATGGGTGACTTTAATTTTAGCGGAATAAACTGGTTGAACAAAACAGGGAATAGTGAAGCAGAAGATTTTCTAGAATTAATTGACGATTGCTTTCTTACGCAACACATTAAGGAACCAACACGGGAAAATAATATTTTAGATTTAGTGTTAACTAACAGGGAAACGCAAATTAATGACATCGAAATAGGGAGTGAGCTAGGGAACAGTGATCACAAAGAAATCAGATTTAGCATAGAATGGAATAGACCAGTAGGAGAAAATTCTGTTAAAGTGCCAGATTTTCGAAAAGCTGATTTTAATAGCCTAAGAAATTTTTTGGGTCAAATTGATTGGAAAGTCTTGGGTATGGGGTGTGGGCCGGTCTTGGAGCGAGACATGAACCCAGCGATAGGTGACTTAAATGGGGATTTCGATATGGATTCAATATATAACTTATTTAAGAATATTCTAAACAAAGCACAGGAACGTAGTATACCATACAAATTGAATAGATCGAATACTAATGACCCAAAGTGGATAACAAAGAATTTGAAGAACCTTATAGGTAAAAAGAGAGCTTGGTACAAAAGGATTAAAAATGGGGAGGTCACATTAGAACGGGAATTCGTACAACTGGTTAGAAATGTTAAAAAAGAGATAAGGAAAGCAAAAAGAAACTATGAAGTTCGCATAGCAGGGCAAGCAAAGACAAATCCTATAGGGTTTTTTCAGTTATATCGTACTAAGACTAGGGAAAGGATAGGTCCATTAAAAACTGATACAGGTCAAATAACAGATAGTGATGAAGAGATGAGTAGTATTTTTAATAAATATTTTGTATCTGTATTTACTAAAGAGGAACTTAACAATATGCCTTCAGCTGAACAAGTCTATGTGGGTGGGGACGAGGACAGGTTGACGAGTTTAGCAGTTACCAGGGAGGATGTTCTTAAACAAATAGTAAAACTCAAACCAAACAAATCCCCAGGGCCGGATGAAATAAAATTCGTCTTCATCTTGAAAAACATAAATTAATAATTGAGTCGCAACATGGTTTTTATAAATGGCCGTTCATGTTTAACAAATTTGTTATCTTTTTATTCTAGCATTGTTGAGGCAGTTGATAGTGGTAAGGATTGCGATGTTGTATACCTTGACTTTAGCAAAGCTTTTGATACAGTGCCACATGAAAGACTGATTAAAAAAATAGAGTCTCATGGTATTGGGGGTGCTATATTAAGCTGGATTAGGGCATGGCTATACCAAAGGAAACAGAGAGTTAGTATAAATGGAATCAAGTCAGAGTGGGAAAATGTTGTAAGTGGAGTGCCTCAAGGCTCTGTCCTGGGACCTCTGTTGTTTATAATATATATAAATGATTTAGATTCAGGTTTGAGTAGCAACATTTGCAAATTTGCCGATGATACGAAAATCGGTAGGGAAATTAATTCGGAGGAGGACTCACTTTCACTTCAAGTTGATCTAGATAGGGTTTTGAAATGGTCAAAGGATTGGCAGATGCAGTTTAATGCTGATAAATGTAAAGTTCTGAGGTTAGGTAATGATGATGGAGTTACAAGATACGAGCTAGATGGTGTTGTGATTGCGAAGTCGGATTGCGAAAGGGATCTGGGAGTTATGATTAGTAAGAATTTAAAACAAAAGGATCAATGCATAAATGTTCGTAATAAGGCAAATCGGACACTTGGATTTATTAATCGCAGCGTTAGTAACAAGACACCTGGTGTGGTTCTCAAGCTATATCTTGCTCTAGTTAGGCCCCATTTAGATTATGCAGTTCAGTTTTGGTCGCCATATTATAGAATGGATATAAATTCACTTGAACGTGTCCAGCGTAGGATGACTAAGTTAATTCCCCAAATTAGAAATCTTTCATATGAAGAAAGATTAACAAAGCTTAAGTTGCATTCACTGGAAAGGCGAAGAGTTAGGGGTGACATGATAGAGGTTTACAAGTGGATGAAT
This sequence comes from Procambarus clarkii, assembly GCF_040958095.1. NCBI lineage: Eukaryota > Metazoa > Arthropoda > Malacostraca > Decapoda > Cambaridae > Procambarus > Procambarus clarkii. The sequence continues at coordinate 16,013,506 of NC_091222.1, forward strand.
GGACATAACCGGGGGGATATTAATAGGGTATTAAAAGTATCAACACAGGACAGAACACGAAACAATGGATATAAATTGGATAAGTTTAGATTTAGGAAAGACTTGGGTAAATACTGGTTCAGTAACAGGGTTGTTGATTTGGGGAACCAATTGCCGCGTAACATTGTGGAGGTGGGGTCCCTCGATTGTTTCAAGCACGGGTTGGACAAGTATATGAGTGGGATTGGGTGGTTATAGAATAGGAGCTGCCTCGTATGGGCCAATAGGCCTTCTGCAGTTACCTTTGTTCTTATGTTCTTATGTTCTTCTTAAGTGTTTGCCAGGGTGCTTAAAGAATGCAAAGAGGAGCTTTGTGACCCACTGTCAACCATATTTAATAAATCAATAGAGTCAGGCAGAGTGCCAGAGTTTTGGAAAGTTGCTAATGTGATACCAGTTTTTAAGAAAGGAGATAGATCACTTGCGTCTAACTATCGACCAATTAGCCTAACGTCTATTGTGGGAAAGTTACTCGAATCTATAATAGCAAATAAAATTCGTCTTCATCTTGAAAAACATAAATTAATAATTGAGTCTCAACATGGTTTTATAAATGGCCGTTCATGTTTAACAAATTTGTTATCTTTTTATTCTAGCATTGTTGAGGCAGTTGATAGTGGTAAGGATTGCGATGTTGTATACCTTGACTTTAGCAAAGCTTTTGATACAGTGCCACATGAAAGACTGATTAAAAAGATAGAGTCTCATGGTATTGGGGGTGCTATATTAAGCTGGATTAGGGCATGGCTATACCAAAGGAAACAGAGAGTTAGTATAAATGGAATCAAGTCAGAGTGGGAAAATGTTGTAAGCGGAGTGCCTCAAGGCTCTGTCCTGGGACCTCTGTTGTTTATAATATATATAAATGATTTAAATTCAGGTTTGAGTAGCAACATTTGCAAATTTGCCGATGATACGAAAATCGGTAGGGAAATTAATTCGGAGGAGGACTCACTATCACTTCAAGTTGATCTAGATAGGGTTTTGAAATGGTCAAAGGATTGGCAGATGCAGTTTAACAACATAAGAACATAAGAACATAAGAACAAAGGTAACTGCAGAAGGCCTATTGGCCCATACGAGGCAGCTCCTATTCTATAACCACCCAATCCCACTCATATACTTGTCCAACCCGTGCTTGAAACAATCGAGGGACCCCACCTCCACAATGTTACGCCGGATGAAGGTGTCACCACACCAGGTGTCTTGTTACTAACGCTGCGATTAATAAATCCAAGTGTCCGATTTGCCTTATTACGAACATTTATGCATTGATCCTTTTGTTTTAAATTCTTACTAATCATAACTCCCAGATCCCTTTCGCAATCCGACTTCGCAATCACAACACCATCTAGCTCGTATCTTGTAACTCTATCATCATTACCTAACCTCAGAACTTTACATTTATCAGCATTAAACTGCATCTGCCAATCCTTTGACCATTTCAAAACCCTATCTAGATCAACTTGAAGTGATAGTGAGTCCTCCTCCGAATTAATTTCCCTACCGATTTTCGTATCATCGGCAAATTTGCAAATGTTGCTACTCAAACCTGAATCTAAATCATTTATATATATTATAAACAACAGAGGTCCCAGGACAGAGCCTTGAGGCACTCCACTTACAACATTTTCCCACTCTGACTTGATTCCATTTATACTAACTCTCTGTTTCCTTTGGTATAGCCATGCCCTAATCCAGCTTAATATAGCACCCCCAATACCATGAGACTCTATCTTTTTAATCAGTCTTTCATGTGGCACTGCATCAAAAGCTTTGCTAAAGTCAAGGTATACAACATCGCAATCCTTACCACTATCAACTGCCTCAACAATGCTAGAATAAAAAGATAACAAATTTGTTAAACATGAACGGCCATTTATAAAACCATGTTGCGACTCAATTATTAATTTATGTTTTTCAAGATGAAGACGAATTTTATTTGCTATTATAGATTCGAGTAACTTTCTCACAATACGCGGCAATTGGTTCCACAAATCAACAACCCTGTTACTGAACCAGTATTTACCCAAGTCTTTCCTAAATCTAAACTTATCCAATTTATACCCATTGTTTCGTGTTCTGTCCTGTGTTGATACTTTTAATACCCTATTAATATCCCCCCGGTTATGTCCATTCATCCACTTGTAAACCTCTATCATGTCACCCCTAACTCTTCGCCTTTCCAGTGAATGCAATTGAAGCTTTGTTAATCTTTCTTCATATGAAAGATTTCTAATTTGGGGAATTAACTTAGTCATCCTACGCTGGACACGTTCAAGTGAATTTATATCCATTCTATAATATGGCGACCAAAACTGAACTGCATAATCTAAATGGGGCCTAACTAGAGCAAGATATAGCTTGAGAACCACACCAGGTGTCTTGTTACTAACGCTGCGATTAATAAATCCAAGTGTCCGATTTGCCTTATTACGAACATTTATGCATTGATCCTTTTGTTTTAAATTCTTACTAATCATAACTCCCAGATCCCTTTCGCAATCCGACTTCGCAATCACAACACCATCTAGCTCGTATCTTGTAACTCTATCATCATTACCTAACCTCAGAACTTTACATTTATCAGCATTAAACTGCATCTGCCAATCCTTTGACCATTTCAAAACCCTATCTAGATCAACTTGAAGTGATAGTGAGTCCTCCTCCGAATTAATTTCCCTACCGATTTTCGTATCATCGGCAAATTTGCAAATGTTGCTACTCAAACCTGAATCTAAATCATTTATATATATTATAAACAACAGAGGTCCCAGGACAGAGCCTTGAGGCACTCCACTTACAACATTTTCCCACTCTGACTTGATTCCATTTATACTAACTCTCTGTTTCCTTTGGTATAGCCATGCCCTAATCCAGCTTAATATAGCACCCCCAATACCATGAGACTCTATCTTTTTAATCAGTCTTTCATGTGGCACTGCATCAAAAGCTTTGCTAAAGTCAAGGTATACAACATCGCAATCCTTACCACTATCAACTGCCTCAACAATGCTAGAATAAAAAGATAACAAATTTGTTAAACATGAACGGCCATTTATAAAACCATGTTGCGACTCAATTATTAATTTATGTTTTTCAAGATGAAGACGAATTTTATTTGCTATTATAGATTCGAGTAACTTTCCCACAATACGCGGCAATTGGTTCCACAAATCAACAACCCTGTTACTGAACCAGTATTTACCCAAGTCTTTCCTAAATCTAAACTTATCCAATTTATACCCATTGTTTCGTGTTCTGTCCTGTGTTGATACTTTTAATACCCTATTAATATCCCCCCGGTTATGTCCATTCATCCACTTGTAAACCTCTATCATGTCACCCCTAACTCTTCGCCTTTCCAGTGAATGCAATTGAAGCTTTGTTAATCTTTCTTCATATGAAAGATTTCTAATTTGGGGAATTAACTTAGTCATCCTACGCTGGACACGTTCAAGTGAATTTATATCCATTCTATAATATGGCGACCAAAACTGAACTGCATAATCTAAATGGGGCCTAACTAGAGCAAGATATAGCTTGAGAACCACACCAGGTGTCTTGTTACTAACGCTGCGATTAATAAATCCAAGTGTCCGATTTGCCTTATTACGAACATTTATGCATTGATCCTTTTGTTTTAAATTCTTACTAATCATAACTCCCAGATCCCTTTCGCAATCCGACTTCGCAATCACAACACCATCTAGCTCGTATCTTGTAACTCTATCATCATTACCTAACCTCAGAACTTTACATTTATCAGCATTAAACTGCATCTGCCAATCCTTTGACCATTTCAAAACCCTATCTAGATCAACTTGAAGTGATAGTGAGTCCTCCTCCGAATTAATTTCCCTACCGATTTTCGTATCATCGGCAAATTTGCAAATGTTGCTACTCAAACCTGAATCTAAATCATTTATATATATTATAAACAACAGAGGTCCCAGGACAGAGCCTTGAGGCACTCCACTTACAACATTTTCCCACTCTGACTTGATTCCATTTATACTAACTCTCTGTTTCCTTTGGTATAGCCATGCCCTAATCCAGCTTAATATAGCACCCCCAATACCATGAGACTCTATCTTTTTAATCAGTCTTTCATGTGGCACTGCATCAAAAGCTTTGCTAAAGTCAAGGTATACAACATCGCAATCCTTACCACTATCAACTGCCTCAACAATGCTAGAATAAAAAGATAACAAATTTGTTAAACATGAACGGCCATTTATAAAACCATGTTGCGACTCAATTATTAATTTATGTTTTTCAAGATGAAGACGAATTTTATTTGCTATTATAGATTCGAGTAACTTTCCCACAATAGACGTTAGGCTAATTGGTCGATAGTTAGACGCAAGTGATCTATCTCCTTTCTTAAAAACTGGTATCACATTAGCAACTTTCCAAAACTCTGGCACTCTGCCTGACTCTATTGATTTATTAAATATGATTGACAGTGGGTCACAAAGCTCCTCTTTGCATTCTTTAAGCACCCTGGCAAACACTTCATCCGGCCCTGGGGATTTGTTTGGTTTGAGTTTTACTATTTGTTTAAGAACATCCTCCCTGGTAACTGCTAAACTCGTCAACCTGTCCTCGTCCCCACCCACATAGACTTGTTCGGCTGAAGGCATATTGTTAAGTTCCTCTTTAGTAAATACAGATACAAAATATTTATTAAAAATACTACTCATCTCTTCATCACTATCTGTTATTTGACCTGTCTCAGTTTTTAATGGACCTATCCTTTCCCTAGTCTTAGTACGATATAACTGAAAAAACCCTTTAGGATTTGTCTTTGCTTGCCCTGCTATGCGAACTTCATAGTTTCTTTTTGCTTTCCTTATCTCTTTTTTAACATTTCTAACCAGTTGTATGAATTCCTGTTCTAAAGTGACCTCCCCATTTTTAATCCTTTTGTACCAAGCTCTCTTTTTACCTATAAGGTTCTTCAAATTCTTTGTTATCCACTTTGGGTCATTAGTATTCGATCTATTCAATTTGTATGGTATACTACGTTCCTGTGCTTTGTTTAGAATATTCTTAAATAAGTTATATATTGAATCCACATCGAAATCCCCATTTAAGTCACCTATCGCTGGGTTCATGTCTCGCTCCAAGACCGGCCCACACCCCATACCCAAGACTTTCCAATCAATTTGACCCAAAAAATTTCTTAGGCTATTAAAATCAGCTTTTCGAAAATCTGGCACTTTAACAGAATTTTCTCCTACTGGTCTATTCCATTCTATGCTAAATCTGATTTCTTTGTGATCACTGCTCCCTAGCTCACTCCCTATTTCGATGTCATTAATTTGCGTTTCCCTGTTAGTTAACACTAAATCTAAAATATTATTTTCCCGTGTTGGTTCCTTAATGTGTTGCGTAAGAAAGCAATCGTCAATTAATTCTAGAAAATCTTCTGCTTCACTATTCCCTGTTTTGTTCAACCAGTTTATTCCGCTAAAATTAAAGTCACCCATGACATAAATACTGTTAGATCTAGATGCTCTAGATATTTCATCCCATAGATGCTTTGCTTCCATACTGTCTAAATTTGGTGGCCTATATATTACTCCTATTATAATATTATTAGCTTTTTCGTTTAATTCAATCCAAATAGTTTCTGTGTGTGGCTCTGTTTTGATTCCCTCTTTGAGACTACATTTCAAATTGTCCCTAACATATATGGCTACTCCACCTCCTCGTCTAATATATCTATCTGCGTGAAATAGTTTAAATCCATATATTTGATATTCAGCTAATAGTTCTCTATTTTCTACATTCATCCACGTTTCGGTAAGTGCAATAATATCTATTTTTTCTGTGCAGACAAGAGCATTTAATTCGTTAATTTTATTTCTTAGACTTCTACTGTTAGTGTAATATACCCTAAGTGAATTGTTTTTTTGCGGACCTTCTCTTTCCCTGATCGTTTTGCCAATTCCTTTCTCCCACAAACACATGCTATTATTACCTCCTTCCTCCAAATCAATTCCCATACCTCTATCTACTAACAGTTTAAACCCATACAAACACCTCTAACCACTTCTTCTAACGAGTTCACAACAGCAACAACCCCAGCTCTCGATAGATGCACCCCATCACGAGCATACATTTCATTTCTTCCATAGAAGTGTTCCCAGTTGTCTATGAAAGATATTGCATTTGATTTGCAATATCTTTCCAGCCGGCAATTGACACCAAGTGCCCTCGATATCCATTCATTTCCCACTCCCTTTCTTGGAAGAATGCCACATATGATCGGGATTCCTCCCTTGCTCCTAACTAACTCTATGGCTGTTTTATACCTCTGAATCAGTTCCTCACTCCTAACTCGACCAACATCATTTCCTCCCACGCTAATGCAAATAATGGGATTGTTCCCATTACCAGCCATAATATCATTCATGTTGTTTATAATATCACCAATGCCAGCTCCGGGATAGCAAACCCTTAACCTGTTCCCCCTATCTCTAGCACAAAACGTTCTATCCAAATACCTTATCTGGGAATCTCCCACAACTAATGTTTGCTTAGGTACTTCCTTTACTTTCTGAGGGGCCTGCGCTTCCTTTCTCTTCGTTGCTTTCCCTTTTGCGCGATCCACAGTCTCTCCACAGCACTCGTCCTCCAAAACGTCAAATGAATTTGAAGTTGCTATGGCGTTTGAAGGCGGTTTTATCAAAGTCTTCTTAAGGCCCCTGTCTTTCACAACTCTCCAAGACGAGGTCCCTCCACTGCTGGTCTCCTCCTTCGTTACCTCTCGTTGTCCCTTCAGCTGACGCACCTCCTCCCGCAGAAAGTCCAACTCTGTCCTCAATGCTGATAAATGTAAAGTTCTGAGGTTAGGTAATGATGATAGAGTTACAAGATACGAGCTAGATGGTGTTGTGATTGCGAAGTCGGATTGCGAAAGGGATCTGGGAGTTATGATTAGTAAGAATTTAAAACAAAAGGATCAATGCATAAATGTTCGTAATAAGGCAAATCGGACACTTGGATTTATTAATCGCAGCGTTAGTAACAAGACACCTGGTGTGGTTCTCAAGCTATATCTTGCTCTAGTTAGGCCCCATTTAGATTATGCAGTTCAGTTTTGGTCGAAATATTATAGAATGGATATAAATTCACTTGAACGTGTCCAGCGTAGGATGACTAAGTTAATTCCCCAAATTAGAAATCTTTCATATGAAGAAAGATTAACAAAGCTTAAGTTGCATTCACTGGAAAGGCGAAGAGTTAGGGGCGACATGATAGAGGTTTACAAGTGGGTGAATGGACATAACAAGGGGGATATTAATAGGGTATTAAAAGTATCAACACAGGACAGAACACGAAATAATGGGTATAAATTGGATAAGTTTAGATTTAGGAAAGACTTGGGTAAATACTGGTTCAGTAACAGGGTTGTTGATTTGTGGAACCAATTGCCGCGTAACGTGGTGGAGGTGGGGTCCCTCGATTGTTTCAAGCGCGGGTTGGACAAGTATATGAGTGGGATTGGGTGGTTATAGAATAGGAGCTGCCTCGTATGGGCCAACAGGCCTTCTGCAGTTGCCTTTGTTCTTATGTTCTTATGTTCTTATGACTAAGTTAATTCCCCAAATTAGATATCTTTCATATGAAGAAAGATTAACAAAGCTTAAGTTGCATTCACTGGAAAGGCGAAGAGTTAGGGGTGACATGATAGAGGTTTACAAGTGGATGAATGGACACAACAGGGGGGATATTAATAGGGTATTAAAAATATCAACACAAGACTGAACACGAAACAATGGGTATAAATTGAATAAGTTTAGATTTAGGAAAGACTTGGGTAAATACTGGTTCAGTAACAGGGTTATTGATTTGTGGAACCAATTACCGCGTAACGTGGTGGAGGTGGGGTCCCCCGATTGTTTCAAGCGCGGGTTGGACAAGTATATGAGTGGGATTGGGTGGTTATAGATAGGAGCTGCATCGTATGGGCCAATAGGCCTACGGCAGTTACCTTTGTTCTTATGTTCTTAAAACTTACTGGAACAACCGCTAGGCTGTCAATCAAAGACAGCATACAGAGATCCTTTCAGAAAAACCTACAGTATAGAACAAGCTCATGGATGGATAATGTGGTCAAGATTTTAGAGAAAATGGACATGAAATGGACCATTAAAAACAAAGGGGAAGATAGACCATATCAACACTTTCGACAGCCTCCTCCACGGGAAGAATCGAATCTAAAGATAATCATTGAAAGATTACCAGTTAAAAAATCAGCATGTGACCCGCAGAGGCTCAAGGAAGTAATAGAACAACAAATGGAAACTATCTCTAGACCCACAACGACTCACATAAGAACATAAGAACATTGGCCCTACAAGGCAGCTCCTATCTGCCTGCTATGAAGTTCGCATAGCAGGGCAAGCAAAGACAAATCCTAAAGGGTTTTTTCAGTTATATCGTACTAAGACTAGGGAAAGGATAGGTCCATTAAAAACTGAGACAGGTCAAATAACAGATAGTGATGAAGAGATGAGTAGTATTTTTAATAAATATTTTGTATCTGTATTTACTAAAGAGGAACTTAACAATATGCCTTCAGCCGAACAAGTCTATGTGGGTGGGGACGAGGACAGGTTGACGAGTTTAGCAGTTACCAGGGAGGATGTTCTTAAACAAATAGTAAAACTCAAACCAAACAAATCCCCAGGGCCGGATGAAGTGTTTGCCAGAGTGCTTAAAGAATGCAAAGAGGAGCTTTGTGACCCACTGTCAACCATATTTAATAAATCAATAGAGTCAGGCAGAGTGCCAGAGTTTTGGAAAGTTGCTAATGTGATACCAGTTTTTAAGAAAGGAGATAGATCACTTGCGTCTAACTATCGACCAATTAGCCTAACGTCTATTGTGGGAAACATAAGAACATAAGAACAAAGGTAACTGCAGAAGGCCTATTGGCCCATACGAGGCAGCTCCTATTCTATAACCACCCAATCCCACTCATATACTTGTCCAACCCGTGCTTGAAACAATCGAGGGACCCCACCTCCACAATGTTACGCGGCAATTGGTTCCACAAATCAACAACCCTGTTACTGAACCAGTATTTACCCAAGTCTTTCCTAAATCTAAACTTATCCAATTTATATCCATTGTTTCGTGTTCTGTCCTGTGTTGATACTTTTAATACCCTATTAATATCCCCCCGGTTATGTCCATTCATCCACTTGTAAACCTCTATCATGTCACCCCTAACTCTTCGCCTTTCCAGTGAATGCAACTTAAGCTTTGTTAATCTTTCTTCATATGAAAGATTTCTAATTTGGGGAATTAACTTAGTCATCCTACGCTGGACACGTTCAAGTGAATTTATATCCATTCTATAATATGGCGACCAAAACTGAACTGCATAATCTAAATGGGGCCTAACTAGAGCAAGATATAGCTTGAGAACCACACCAGGTGTCTTGTTACTAACGCTGCGATTAATAAATCCAAGTGTCCGATTTGCCTTATTACGAACATTTATGCATTGATCCTTTTGTTTTAAATTCTTACTAATCATAACTCCCAGATCCCTTTCGCAATCCGACTTCGCAATCACAACACCATCTAGCTCGTATCTTGTAACTCTATCATCATTACCTAACCTCAGAACTTTACATTTATCAGCATTAAACTGCATCTGCCAATCCTTTGACCATTTCAAAACCCTATCTAGATCAACTTGAAGTGATAGTGAGTCCTCCTCCGAATTAATTTCCCTACCGATTTTCGTATCATCGGCAAATTTGCAAATGTTGCTACTCAAACCTGAATCTAAATCATTTATATATATTATAAACAACAGAGGTCCCAGGACAGAGCCTTGAGGCACTCCACTTACAACATTTTCCCACTCTGACTTGATTCCATTTATACTAACTCTCTGTTTCCTTTGGTATAGCCATGCCCTAATCCAGCTTAATATAGCACCCCCAATACCATGAGACTCTATTTTTTTAATCAGTCTTTCATGTGGCACTGTATCAAAAGCTTTGCTAAAGTCAAGGTATACAACATCGCAATCCTTACCACTATCAACTGCCTCAACAATGCTAGAATAAAAAGATAACAAATTTGAACATAAGAACATAAGAACAAAGGTAACTGCAGAAGGCCTATTGGCCCATACGAGGCAGCTCCCATTCTATAACCACCCAATCCCACTCATATACTTGTCCAACCCGTGCTTGAAACAATCGAGGGACCCCACCTCCACAATGTTACGCGGCAATTGGTTCCACAAATCAACAACCCTGTTACTGAACCAGTATTTACCCAAGTCTTTCCTAAATCTAAACTTATCCAATTTATATCCATTGTTTCGTGTTCTGTCCTGTGTTGATACTTTTAATACCCTATTAATATCCCCCCGGTTATGTCCATTCATCCACTTGTAAACCTCTATCATGTCACCCCTAACTCTTCGCCTTTCCAGTGAATGCAACTTAAGCTTTGTTAATCTTTCTTCATATGAAAGATTTCTAATTTGGGGAATTAACTTAGTCATCCTACGCTGGACACGTTCAAGTGAATTTATATCCATTCTATAATATGGCGACCAAAACTGAACTGCATAATCTAAATGGGGCCTAACTAGAGCAAGATATAGCTTGAGAACCACACCAGGTGTCTTGTTACTAACGCTGCGATTAATAAATCCAAGTGTCCGATTTGCCTTATTACGAACATTTATGCATTGATCCTTTTGTTTTAAATTCTTACTAATCATAACTCCCAGATCCCTTTCGCAATCCGACTTCGCAATCACAACACCATCTAGCTCGTATCTTGTAACTCTATCATCATTACCTAACCTCAGAACTTTACATTTATCAGCATTAAACTGCATCTGCCAATCCTTTGACCATTTCAAAACCCTATCTAGATCAACTTGAAGTGATAGTGAGTCCTCCTCCGAATTAATTTCCCTACCGATTTTCGTATCATCGGCAAATTTGCAAATGTTGCTACTCAAACTACTCATGTTTGTTAAACATGAACGGCCATTTATAAAACCATGTTGCGACTCAATTATTAATTTATGTTTTTCAAGATGAAGACGAATTTTATTTGCTATTATAGATTCGAGTAACTTTCCCACAATAGACGTTAGGCTAATTGGTCGATAGTTAGACGCAAGTGATCTATCTCCTTTCTTAAAAACTGGTATCACATTAGCAACTTTCCAAAACTCTGGCACTCTGCCTGACTCTATTGATTTATTAAATATGGTTGACAGTTACTCGAATCCATAATAGCAAATAAAATTCGTCTTCATCTTGAAAAACATAAATTAATAATTGAGTCGCAACATGGTTTTATAAATGGCCGTTCATGTTTAACAAATTTGTTATCTTTTTATTCTAGCATTGTTGAGGCAGTTGATAGTGGTAAGGATTGCGATGTTGTATACCTTGACTTTAGCAAAGCTTTTGATACAGTGCCACATGAAAGACTGATTAAAAAGATAGAGTCTCATGGTATTGGGGGTGCTATATTAAGCTGGATTAGGGCATGGCTATACCAAAGGAAACAGAGAGTTAGTATAAATGGAATCAAGTCAGAGTGGGAAAATGTTGTAAGTGGAGTGCCTCAAGGCTCTGTCCTGGGACCTCTGTTGTTTATAATATATATAAATGATTTAGATTCAGGTTTGAGTAGCAACATTTGCAAATTTGCCGATGATACGAAAATCGGTAGGGAAATTAATTCGGAGGAGGACTCACTATCACTTCAAGTTGATCTAGATAGGGTTTTGAAATGGTCAAAGGATTGGCAGATGCAGTTTAATGCTGATAAATGTAAAGTTCTGAGGTTAGGTAATGATGATAGAGTTACAAGATACGAGCTAGATGGTGTTGTGATTGCGAAGTCGGATTGCGAAAGGGATCTGGGAGTTATGATTAGTAAGAATTTAAAACAAAAGGATCAATGCATAAATGTTCGTAATAAGGCAAATCGGACACTTGGATTTATTAATCGCAGCGTTAGTAACAAGACACCTGGTGTGGTTCTCAAGCTATATCTTGCTCTAGTTAGGCCCCATTTAGATTATGCAGTTCAGTTTTGGTCGCCATATTATAGAATGGATATAAATTCACTTGAACGTGTCCAGCGTAGGATGACTAAGTTAATTCCCCAAATTAGAAATCTTTCATATGAAGAAAGATTAACAAAGCTTAAGTTGCATTCACTGGAAAGGCGAAGAGTTAGGGGCGACATGATAGAGGTTTACAAGTGGGTGAATGGACATAACAAGGGGGATATTAATAGGGTATTAAAAGTATCAACACAGGACAGAACACGAAACAATGGGTATAAATGGGATAAGTTTAGATTTAGGAAAGACTTGGGTAAATACTGGTTCAGTAACAGGGTTGTAGATTTGTGGAACCAATTGCCGCGTAACGTGGTGGAGGTGGGGTCCCTCGATTGTTTCAAGCGCGGGTTGGACAAGTATATGAGTGGGATTGGGTGGTTATAGAATAGGAGCTGCCTCGTATGGGCCAATAGGCCTTCTGCAGTTACCTTTGTTCTTATGTTCTTATGTTCTATCTATAACCACCCAATCCCACTCATATACTTGTCCAACCCGCTCTTGAAACAATCGAGGGACCCCACCTCCACAATGTTACGCGGCAATTGGTTCCACAAATCAACAACCCTGTTACTGAACCACTATTTACCCAAGTCTTTCCTAAATCTAAACTTATCCAATTTATACCCATTGTTTCGTGTTCTGTCTTGTGTTGATATTTTTAATACCCTATTAATATCCCCCCTGTTATGTCCATTCATCCACTTGTAAACCTCTATCATGTCACCCCTAACTCTTCGCCTTTCCAGTGAATGCAACTTAAACTTTGTTAATCTTTCTTCATATGAAAGATCTCTAACCCGGGGAATTAACTTAGTCATCCTACGTTGGACACGTTCAAGTGAATTTATATCCATTCTATAGTACAGCGACCAAAACTGAACTGCATAATTTAAATGGGGCCTAACCAGAGCAAGATATAGCTTAAGAACCACACCAGGAGTCTTGTTACTAACGCTATGATTAATAAATCCCAGTGTCCTATTCGCCTTATTACGAACATTCATGCATTGATCCTTTTGTTTTAAATTCTTACTAATCATAACTCCCAGATCCCTTTCGCAATCCGACTTCGCAATCTCAACACCATCTAGCTCGTATCTTGTAACTCTATCATCATTACCTAGCCTCAGAACTTTACATTTATCAGCATTAAACTGCATTTGCCAATCCTTTGACCATTTCAAAACCCTATCTAGATCAACTTGAAGTGATAGTGAGTCCTCCTCCGAATTAATTTCCCTACCGATTTTCGTATCATCGGCAAATTTGCAAATGTTGCTACTCAAACCTGAATCTAAATCATTTATATATATTATAAACAACAGAGGTCCCAGGACAGAGCCCTGAGGTACTCCACTAACAACATTATCCCACTCTGACTTAACCCCATTTATACTAACTCTATATTTCCTTTGGAATAGCCATGCCCTAATCCAAGTTAATATAGCACCCCCAATACCATAGGCTTCTTTTTTTAATTAGTCTTTCATGTGGCAATGTATCAATGAGTGTTGTTATATTATCATAGCAATATGGAAGTTGTAGTGAAGGACCTGGTGACTCTAGTGGGAGCCCTGAGGACAGAGTTGGACTCTCTGCGGGAGGAGGTGCGTCAGCTTAAAAAACAACGAGAAGTAACGAAGGAGGAGACCAGCAGTAAAGGGACCTCGTCTTGGAGAGTTGCGAAAGACAGGGGCCTTAAGAAGACTTTGATAAAGCCGCCTTCAAACGCCATAGCAACTTCAAATTCATTTGACGTTTTGGAGGACGAGTGCTGTGGAGAGACTGGATCGCGCAAAAAGGAAAGCAACGAAGAGAAAGGAAGCGCAGGCCCCTCAGAAAGTAAAGGAAGTACCTAAGCAAACATTAGTTGTGGGAGATTCCCAGATAAGGTATTTGGATAGAACGTTTTGTGCTAGAGATAGGGGGAACAGGTTAAGGGTTTGCTATCCCGGAGCTGGCATTGGTGATATTATAAACAACATGAATGATATTATGGCTGGTAATGGGAACAATCCCATTATTTGCATTAGCATGGGAGGAAATGATGTTGGTCGAGTCAGGAGTGAGGAACTGATTCAGAGGTATAAAACAGCCATAGAGTTAGTTAGGAGCAAGGGAGGAATCCCGATCATATGTGGCATTCTTCCAAGAAAGGGAGTGGGAAATGAATGGATATCGAGGGCACTTGGTGTCAATTGCCGGCTGGAAAGATATTGCAAATCAAATGCAATATCTTTCATAGACAACTGGGAACACTTCTATGGAAGAAATGAAATGTATGCTCGTGATGGGGTGCATCTATCGAGAGCTGGGGTTGTTGCTGTTGCGAACTCGTTGGAAGAAGTGGTTAGAGGTGTTTGTTTGGGTTTAAACTTTTAGCTGATAGAGGTATGGGAATTGATTTGGAGGAAGGAGGTAATAAAAGTATGTGTTTGTGGGAGAAAGGAATTGGCAAAACGATCAGGGAAAGAGAAGGTCCGCAAAATAACAATTCACTTAGGGTATATTACACTAACAGTAGAAGTCTAAGAAATAAAATTAACGAATTAAATGCTCTTGTCTGCACAGAAAAAATAGATATTATTGCACTTACCGAAACGTGGATGAATGTAGAAAATAGAGAACTATTAGCTGAATATCAAATATATGGATTTAAACTATTTCACACAGATAGATATATTAGACGAGGAGGTGGAGTAGCCATATATGTTAGGGACAATTTGAAATGTAGTCTCAAAGAGGGAATCAAAACAGAGCCACACACAGAAACTATTTGGATTGAATTAAACGAAAAAGCTAATAATATTATAATAGGAGTAATATATAGGCCACCAAATTTAGACAGAATGGAAGCAAAGCATCTATGGGATGAAATATCTAGAGCATCTAGATCTAACAGTATTTATGTCATGGGTGACTTTAATTTTAGCGGAATAAACTGGTTGAACAAAACAGGGAATAGTGAAGCAGAAGATTTTCTAGAATTAATTGACGATTGCTTTCTTACGCAACACATTAAGGAACCAACACGGGAAAATAATATTTTAGATTTAGTGTTAACTAACAGGGAAACGCAAATTAATGACATCGAAATAGGGAGTGAGCTAGGGAGCAGTGATCACAAAGAAATCAGATTTAGCATAGAATGGAATAGACCAGTAGGAGAAAATTCTGTTAAAGTGCCAGATTTTCGAAAAGCTGATTTTAATAGCCTAAGAAATTTTTTGGGTCAAATTGATTGGAAAGGCTTGGGTATGGGGTGTGGGCCGGTCTTGGAGCGAGACATGAACCCAGCGATAGGTGACTTAAATGGGGATTTCGACGTGGATTCAATATATAACTTATTTAAGAATATTCTAAACAAAGCACAGGAACGTAGTATACCGTACAAATTGAATAGATCGTATACTAATGACCCAAAGTGGATAACAAAGAATTTGAAGAACCTTATAGGTAAAAAGAGAGCTTGGTACAAAAGGATTAAAAATGGGGAGGTCACTTTAGAACAGGAATTCGTACAACTGGTTAGAAATGTTAAAAAAGAGATAAGGAAAGCAAAAAGAAACTATGAAGTTCGCATAGCAGGGCAAGCAAAGACAAATCCTAAAGGGTTTTTTCAGTTATATCGTACCAAGACTAGGGAAAGGATAGGTCCATTAAAAACTGAGACAGGTCAAATAACAGATAGTGATGAAGAGATGAGTAGTATTTTTAATAAATATTTTGTATCTGTATTTACTAAAGAGGAACTTAACAATATGCCTTCAGCCGAACAAGTCTATGTGGGTGGGGACGAGGACAGGTTGACGAGTTTAGCAGTTACCAGGGAGGATGTTCTTAAACAAATAGTAAAACTCAAACCAAACAAATCCCCAGGGCCGGATGAAGTGTTTGCTAGGGTGCTTAAAGAATGCAAAGAGGAGCTTTGTGACCCACTGTCAACCATATTTAATAAATCAATAGAGTCAGGCAGAGTGCCAGAGTTTTGGAAAGTTGCTAATGTGATACCAGTTTTTAAGAAAGGAGATAGATCACTTGCGTCTAACTATCGACCAATTAGCCTAACGTCTATTGTGGGAAAGTTACTCGAATCTATAATAGCAAATAAAATTCGTCTTCATCTTGAAAAACATAAATTAATAATTGAGTCGCAACATGGTTTTATAAATGGCCGTTCATGTTTAACAAATTTGTTATCTTTTTATTCTAGCATTGTTGAGGCAGTTGATAGTGGTAAGGATTGCGATGTTGTATACCTTGACTTTAGCAAAGCTTTTGATACAGTGCCACATGAAAGACTGATTAAAAAAATAGAGTCTCATGGTATTGGGGGTGCTATATTAAGTTGGATTAGGGCATGGCTATACCAAAGGAAACAGAGAGTTAGTATAAATGGAATCAAGTCAGAGAGGGAAAATGTTGTAAGTGGAGTGCCTCAAGGCTCTGTCCTGGGACCTCTGTTGTTTATAATATATATAAATGATTTAGATTCAGGTTTGAGTAGCAACATTTGCAAATTTGCCGATGATACGAAAATCGGTAGGGAAATTAATTCGGAGGAGGACTCACTATCACTTCAAGTTGATCTAGATAGGGTTTTGAAATGGTCAAAGGATTGGCAGATGCAGTTTAATGCTGATAAATGTAAAGTTCTGAGGTTAGGTAATGATGATAGAGTTACAAGATACGAGCTAGATGGTGTTGTGATTGCGAAGTCGGATTGCGAAAGGGATCTGGGAGTTATGATTAGTAAGAATTTAAAACAAAAGGATCAATGCATAAATGTTCGTAATAAGGCAAATCGGACACTTGGATTTATTAATCGCAGCGTTAGTAACAAGACACCTGGTGTGGTTCTCAAGCTATATCTTGCTCTAGTTAGGCCCCATTTAGATTATGCAGTTCAGTTTTGGTCGCCATATTATAGAATGGATATAAATTCACTTGAACGTGTCCAGCGTAGGATGACTAAGTTAATTCCCCAAATTAGAAATCTTTCATATGAAGAAAGATTAACAAAGCTTAAGTTGCATTCACTGGAAAGGCGAAGAGTTAGGGGTGACATGATAGAGGTTTACAAGTGGATGAATGGACATAACCGGGGGGATATTAATAGGGTATTAAAAGTATCAACACAGGACAGAACACGAAACAATGGATATAAATTGGATAAGTTTAGATTTAGGAAAGACTTGGGTAAATACTGGTTCAGTAACAGGGTTGTTGATTTGTGGAACCAATTGCCGCGTAACATTGTGGAGGTGGGGTCCCTCGATTGTTTCAAGCACGGGTTGGACAAGTATATGAGTGGGATTGGGTGGTTATAGAATAGGAGCTGCCTCGTATGGGCCAATCGGCTTTCTGCAGTTACCTTTGTTCTTATGTTCTTATGTTCTTAACAGTATTTATGTCATGGGTGACTTTAATTTTAGCGGAATAAACTGGTTGAACAAAACAGGGAATAGTGAAGCAGAAGATTTTCTAGAATTAATTGACGATTGCTTTCTTACGCAACACATTAAGGAACCAACACGGGAAAATAATATTTTAGATTTAGTGTTAACTAACAGGGAAACGCAAATTAATGACATCGAAATAGGGAGTGAGCTAGGGAGCAGTGATCACAAAGAAATCAGATTTAGCATAGAATGGAATAGACCAGTAGGAGAAAATTCTGTTAAAGTGCCAGATTTTCGAAAAGCTGATTTTAATAGCCTAAGAAATTTTTTGGGTCAAATTGATTGGAAAGGCTTGGGTATGGGGTGTGGGCCGGTCTTGGAGCGAGACATGAACCCAGCGATAGGTGACTTAAATGGGGATTTCGATGTGGATTCAATATATAACTTATTTAAGAATATTCTAAACAAAGCACAGGAACGTAGTATACCATACAAATTGAATAGATCGTATACTAATGACCCAAAGTGGATAACAAAGAATTTGAAGAACCTTATAGGTAAAAAGAGAGCTTGGTACAAAAGGATTAAAAATGGGGAGGTCACTTTAGAACAGGAATTCGTACAACTGGTTAGAAATGTTAAAAAAGAGATAAGGAAAGCAAAAAGAAACTATGAAGTTCGCATAGCAGGGCAAGCAAAGACAAATCCTAAAGGGTTTTTTCAGTTATATCGTACTAAGACTAGGGAAAGGATAGGTCCGTTAAAAACTGAGACAGGTCAAATAACAGATAGTGATGAAGAGATGAGTAGTATTTTTAATAAATATTTTGTATCTGTATTTACTAAAGAGGAACTTAACAATATGCCTTCAGCCGAACAAGTCTATGTGGGTGGGGACGAGGACAGGTTGACGAGTTTAGCAGTTACCAGGGAGGATGTTCTTAAACAAATAGTAAAACTCAAACCAAACAAATCCCCAGGGCCGGATGAAGTGTTTGCTAGGGTGCTTAAAGAATGCAAAGAGGAGCTTTGTGACCCACTGTCAACCATATTTAATAAATCAATAGAGTCAGGCAGAGTGCCAGAGTTTTGGAAAGTTGCTAATGTGATACCAGTTTTTAAGAAAGGAGATAGATCACTTGCGTCTAACTATCGACCAATTAGCCTAACGTCTATTGTGGGAAAGTTACTCGAATCTATAATAGCAAATAAAATTCGTCTTCATCTTGAAAAACATAAATTAATAATTGAGTCGCAACATGGTTTTATAAATGGCCGTTCATGTTTAACAAATTTGTTATCTTTTTATTCTAGCATTGTTGAGGCAGTTGATAGTGGTAAGGATTGCGATGTTGTATACCTTGACTTTAGCAAAGCTTTTGATACAGTGCCACATGAAAGACTGATTAAAAAAATAGAGTCTCATGGTATTGGGGGTGCTATATTAAGCTGGATTAGGGCATGGCTATACCAAAGGAAACAGAGAGTTAGTATAAATGGAATCAAGTCAGAGTGGGAAAATGTTGTAAGTGGAGTGCCTCAAGGCTCTGTCCTGGGACCTCTGTTGTTTATAATATATATAAATGATTTAGATTCAGGTTTGAGTAGCAACATTTGCAAATTTGCCGATGATACGAAAATCGGTAGGGAAATTAATTCGGAGGAGGACTCACTATCACTTCAAGTTGATCTAGATAGGGTTTTGAAATGGTCAAAGGATTGGCAGATGCAGTTTAATGCTGATAAATGTAAAGTTCTGAGGTTAGGTAATGATGATAGAGTTACAAGATACGAGCTAGATGGTGTTGTGATTGCGAAGTCGGATTGCGAAAGGGATCTGGGAGTTATGATTAGTAAGAATTTAAAACAAAAGGATCAATGCATAAATGTTCGTAATAAGGCAAATCGGACACTTGGATTTATTAATCGCAGCGTTAGTAACAAGACACCTGGTGTGGTTCTCAAGCTATATCTTGCTCTAGTTAGGCCCCATTTAGATTATGCAGTTCAGTTTTGGTCGCCATATTATAGAATGGATATAAATTCACTTGAACGTGTCCAGCGTAGGATGACTAAGTTAATTCCCCAAATTAGAAATCTTTCATATGAAGAAAGATTAACAAAGCTTAAGTTGCATTCACTGGAAAGGCGAAGAGTTAGGGGTGACATGATAGAGGTTTACAAGTGGATGAATGGACATAACCGGGGGGATATTAATAGGGTATTAAAAGTATCAACACAGGACAGAACACGAAACAATGGATATAAATTGGATAAGTTTAGATTTAGGAAAGACTTGGGTAAATACTGGTTCAGTAACAGGGTTGTTGATTTGTGGAACCAATTGCCGCGTAACATTGTGGAGGTGGGGTCCCTCGATTGTTTCAAGCACGGGTTGGACAAGTATATGAGTGGGATTGGGTGGTTATAGAATAGGAGCTGCCTCGTATGGGCCAATAGGCCTTCTGCAGTTACCTTTGTTCTTATGTTCTTATGTTCTTATCAAAAGCTTTGATAAAGTCAAGGTACACAACATCACAATCCTTACCACTATCAACTGCCTCAACTATGCTGGAATGAAAAGTTAGCAAATTTGTTAAACATGAACGGTCATTTGTAAAACCATGTTACATAAGAACATAAGAACAAAGGCAACTGCAGAAGGCCTATTGGCCCATACGAGGCAGCTCCTATTTATAACCACCCAATCCCTCTCATATACTTGTCCAACCCACGCTTGAAACAATCGAGGGACCCCACCTCCAGCACGTTACGCGGTAATTGGTTCCACAAATCAACAACCCTGTTACTGAACCAGTATTTACCCAAGTCTTTCCTAAATCTAAACTTACCCAATTTATACCCATTGTTTCGTGTTCTGTCTTGTGTTGACACTTTTAATACCCTATTAATATCCCCTTTGTTATGTCCATTCACCGACTTGTAAACCTCTATCATGTCACCCCTAACTCTTCGCCTTTCCAGTGAATGCAACTTAAGCTTTGTTAATCTTTCTTCATATGAAAGATTTCTAATTTGGGGAATTAACTTAGTCATCCTATGCTGGACACGTTCAAGTGAATTTATATCCATTCTATAATATGGCGACCAAAACTGAACTGCATAATCTGAATGGGGCCTGTCATGTTCACAGAAAATGGTACCATCCGTTTTCTATGTGCGGCGGCTGAGACGCCAGAGAGAGATTGGAGGTAAACAACAGAGGGTACAGGACGCTCGCCAAGCTTGGTAGCTACTAGTCATGTAATCATATTAAGTATTAAAGTCAGTAACCAAGTCATGACTTTACATCAACCCTACAACCAAGATTTCCTCAGTAACACACAAACACCACATTGGCGACGAGGATGAACTGTGAACGCAGGTATTTGTTCAGTTTCAAACACAAGGGAGAAGCATGCTGCCTGGAGGAGGAAGAGAAGCTGTGAGCGCCATACCCGATGCTGTATGCTAACCGATGCTGTGTGCTAACCAATGCTGTGTGCTAAACGATGCTGTGTGCTAACCAATGCTGTGTGCTACCCAAGCTGTGTGCTACCCAAGCTGTGCTGAAGAAACTGTGTACTGAGGAATCTGCCGACGTTGTGTACGAAACGACGCATTGATGTGTACAAAACCTGATGTTTTGGTTACGAAACGACGCTTCGTGCTACAAAATTCATCACACTGAACTGACTGCTGTACCAACTGCTGTACCAACTGCTGCACCAACTGCTGTACCAACTGTTGCTGTACCAACTGCTGCTGTACCAACTGCTGTGCTGCTGCTGTGAGTAGGAACAACACATGTACACAAGGGCTAGGTAAGAAGTCAGTTGCTGCTATATTGTGCACTGTTGTGAACTTTTGCATTAAAATGCTTGTGTGCTTTGCAAAATTAAAGTAATTACAGTGAATTCTTGACTAACATATACAGTGCAGTAAGTGTTTAATATTCTGAGGAACATTTAAGTGATAAGTTACATTTATTCAGTAAAAATGACAAATATACCTCAGTTTCCTGCATTTGATCCTGACTGTGACCAGACAAACCTGTCACAGAGGTGGGTCAAATGGCTTAAAAGGTTTGAAAATTTGTTGATAGTTTCTGACATCAAAAGTGCTGAAAGAAAGCGTGCCTTTCTACTTCATTATGCAGGTGATAGAGTTTGTGACATCTTTGACACACTGAAAGACACTGGTGGTGCCAAAGATTATGACACTGCCAAAGCCAAACTAACAGAGCATTTCAAACCAAGGCAAAATACTGCTATGGAAATTATGCATTTCAGGAGAGCAAAACAACTCTCTAATGAAACTGTGGATCAATACCACACACGTCTGCAGGGTTTAGCAGCCCATTGTGAGTTTGCTGATGTTGACAAAGAAATCAAACAGCAAATAATTGAATCATGCACATCTACACGTCTTCGTCGAAGAGCTCTAGAACTTGTTGATGATGACAGTTCTCTTACCAAGATACTGGATATGGCTCGTCGAATGGAAGATGCTGCACGTGATGCTCGTGTCATGGAGTGCAGTGCTAATAACGGTTCTGCCACTGTTACTAACAGTGATGAGGTACGTAAGGTTCAGGGAGGACACCGGGATCAAAGAAGATATCATGGCAAACCTAACAGTAAATTTAGCCGAGAACCACGTCACAACTGGGGTCAAGGAACAAGACTCAAACAGTCACGACGACCCACATCAGAGGGTGTCAACAATAAATGTTACAATTGTGGAGGAGACTACCCACACCAAGATAATGTTTGTCCTGCTCAAGGTAAGAAGTGCTATGAGTGTGGAAAACTAGGTCATTTTGGTGCTATGTGTCGTTCCGCACTAAAGAAACTACAGTTAGTGAATAAAAGCACTGTACGAGGATCAGGTCATAGGGGTCGAGGTGGTAAACACAATATTGCACCTCATAACCAGAATGTTAATAATATACAAGACAACATTTCATTACAACCAGTCTCAGATGACAGTGAATGTGATTATACTTATGGAGTACAAGCAATCACAGAATGGAATGATCTTCCAAACAACCCAGAGACATGTGTATACATTGCTGGTATTTGTCTCAAAGTTCTCATTGACACTGGATCAAACATTGATACCATTGCTGAGTGCCACTATGAGAAATTTAAAAAACAGTTCCCAAAGCTTGAAAACTATTATGGCAAAGCCACTGCCTATGCTTCAAAGGTAGCCTTGCCAGTGATTGGAACTTTCACTGCAGAGATTAAGTCAAAGAATGCAATGCTCATTACTACATTCCATGTTGTTAGGAATGCAAAGGAGTCTTTACTCAGTTACAAGACTTCAACCAAATTGGGGCTACTTCAGCTTTCTAATGCTGTAGCAGTGGAATCTGCAAACAATGTTGATGGTATTGTTGCTGAATTTTCGGATCGATTTAAATCCATAGGTTGTTATACTGATAGCAAAGTACATCTGCATATCAACCCAGATGTAATTCCAGTTGCCCAACCACATCGCCGACAACCATTCCATACTCGCAAGAAAGTCGATGCCGAACTGGATAGGCTGATGGAACTAGATATCATTGAACCAGTAACAGGCCCAACACCATGGGTAAGCCCAATTGTCACTCCACCAAAGCCGAAGAATCCAGATGAGATACGCATTTGTGTGGACATGCGTGTTCCCAACAAGGCAATAATGCGTGAACGCCATCCTACACCGACTGTAGATGATATGATCTACCGCTTGAATGGTGCAACTATATTCAGCAAGTTAGATTTAAACAAGGGCTATCATCAGCTTGAACTTGATGATGAGAGTCGCTTCATCACAACGTTTACGACACATCGAGGTCTGTATAGGTACAAGCGCCTGAGTTTTGGTATTAACAGTGCTGCCGAGGTATTCCAGCACACCATCAGCCAGGTATTGCAAGATATACCTAATGCTGACAACATGTCTGATGACATCATTGTTTATGGCCGTACCCAAGCTGAACACGACAAAGCTCTTCGTGCAACATTGCAACGCTTACGAGAAAAGAATTTGACGCTAAGCCGAGCAAAGTGTGAGTTCAATCAACATAAAATTGAATTCTTTGGACATGTACTTAGTGACAAAGGTCTGTCTCCAGATCCTAAGAAAGTTGCAGATATCAAGAATGCTGCACCTCCTTCAACGTCCACTGAAGTACATAGTTTTCTGGGAATGGCAAACTACTGTTCTCGCTTCATTCCAGATTTCGCTACCATTACGAAGCCTCTACGTGAGCTCCTGAAGAAAAATGCATCATGGTACTGGAGCGATATCGAGCAAAATGCATTTGATGCTGTGAAAGATGCACTAGTAGAGAATGCGACTGCTGCGTATTTTGATCCATCAATGGACACTGAGTTAACGGTGGATGCTAGTCCTGTTGGTTTAGGTGCTGTTTTAGCCCAACACAAACCTGGTCAACCAGATTCCAGAGTAGTAATTGCCTACGCCAGCCGTTCTCTCACAGATGTTGAGCAACGATACAGTCAGACAGAGAAGGAAGCTCTTGCTCTTGTATGGGGCTGTGAACACTTCAATGTGTATCTGCTTGGTGCACCCTTCACCACGATAGTCACTGACCACAAACCGTTGGAGACCATCTTCAATAATCCAAAGTCCAAACCACCAGCTCGCATTGAGAGATGGGCTCTTCGTCTGCAACCATACAACTTTACGGTGAAATACAAGCCGGGTGCAGGCAATCCCGCTGATTACATCAGTCGACATCCTGCCAACAGTTTCACCATCACCAAGCATCAGCAAGTTGCCGAGGAATATGTACACTCTGTAACCTGTGATGCAGTCCCTAAGGCTCTTACTCTTGATGAAATCCGTACTGCAACCCTAGAGGACCCAACTCTGCAAGCAACAGTGGATGCATTGACTAAGAAAAAGTTTCCACGCATCCCACCCTCAGGAGTTGACCAAGATGCATTCAAAGCACTTGAACGCATCCAGACAGAATTAAGTGTTACGCAACAACGCGACACTGTGCTGCGAGGTACTCGTATCGTTATTCCAGCTGTTCTCCAGCAACGTGCTCTGAAGCTTGCACATCAAGGACACCAAGGTCTTGTTAGGACCAAACAGCTGCTACGAGAAAAGGTGTGGTTTCCTGGCATTGATCGTCAAGCAAAGGATATGCATGATGCCTGTGTCCCTTGCCAAGCTGCAGTGGATACTTCAAGACCAACATCTCTACAACCTTCACCACTACCTGCTGCACCATGGACGGAAGTATCAATGGACTTCTGCGGACCACTACCAACTGGAGAGTACTTGATGGTAGTCATTGATGATCACTCACGTTATCCAGAAGTAGAAATCATCAATTCCACATCTGCAAAGGCCGTCATCCCGAAACTTGACAAGATCTTTTCAAACTTTGGCATTCCTGAAGTTGTCAAGACGGACAATGGACCGCCATTCAATGGACAAGACTTTGTCAACTTTGCTGAGCATATTGGATTCAAACACCGCCGTGTGATGCCACTACATCCTCAAGCAAATGGAGAAGTTGAGAGATTCATGCAACCTCTCATGAAAGCGGTACGCTGTGCTCATGCCGAAGGACGATCCTGGAAACAAGCTATGTATGCTTTTCTCAGGAACTACCGTGCAACACCACATGGAACACTGGGCAAGTCGTCTGGCGAACTTTTATTTGGACGTCCTATGAGAATCGCACTACCCGTCATGCCAGCCGAGGTAACGGATAAACGTCTCGCTCAGAAGGATGCACTAGCCAAGGGCAAGATGAAAATTGCTCATGATCAACGTGCAAAGGAACAGTTCATAAAGGTTGGTGACACTGTTCTCGTTAAAAAGAAAAAAGAAGGAAAGTTAGATATGCCGTATGATACAAAACCATATAAAGTGATTAGTGTAAAAGGAACTATGGTAACAGCTAGTAATAGAGATCATAGTATAACACGTAATATGGCTTATTTCAAAGTGATTCCAACTAGTGTAGAAAATGATGAAGTGCAAAGTCGTGCAAAAGAAAAAGAAAAAAATAGTTATAACCCGACAAACAATTCATCAAGGGATGTTATTGCATTTAAGGACTCTCGTCCTAAACGTCATGTTAAACGCCCTACACGATTTGATGATTAATTGTGTTCCTATGTAATGAAAAGTATTTACTTATTGTGCTAAACTAAATTTAATATTGTTTGAATAATGCAGATATCTCATTCAATATTTTGTAACTTTGTATTACAGTTTCTTTCATGTTTGTTTAACATTGCATATGTATTTTTAACATTGAAATCCTTTGTGGAAAAGATTAAGTTGTTTAAATTCTTTGTGTGCTTAATTAATGTTAAATGTATGCAGTATCTCTTGATATGGTAATAACTTACTTTGTGTCAATAACTTTGCTTTGTGCTACAAGCATGGTAGACATCCTGTATTCATTCTTTTTAAAGAAAAGGAGGGATGTCATGTTCACAGAAAATGGTGCCATCCGTTTTCTATGTGCGGCGGCTGAGACGCCAGAGAGAGATTGGAGGTAAACAACAGAGGGTACAGGACGCTCGCCAAGCTTGGTAGCTACTAGTCATGTAATCATATTAAGTATTAAAGTCAGTAACCAAGTCATGACTTTACATCAACCCTACAACCAAGATTTCCTCAGTAACACACAAACACCACAGGGCCTAACTAGAGCAAGATATAGCTTGAGAACCACACCAGGTGTCTTGTTACTAACGCTGCGATTAATAAATCCAAGTGTCCGATTTGCCTTATTACGAACATTTATGCATTGATCCTTTTGTTTTAAATTCTTACTAATCATAACTCCCAGATCCTTTTCGCAATTCGACTTCGCAGTCTCAACACTATCTAGCTCGTATCTTGTAACCCTATCATCATTACCTAATCTCAGAACTTTACATTTATCAGCATTAAACTGCATTTGCCAATCCTTTGACCATTTCAAAACCCTATCTAGATCAACTTGAAGTGATAGTGAGTCCTCCTCCGAATTAATTTCCCTACCGATTTTCGTATCATCGGCAAATTTGCAAATGTTGCTACTCAAACCTGAATCTAAATCATTTATATATATTATAAACAACAGAGGTCCCAGGACAGAGCCCTGAGGCACCCCACTTACAACATTTTTCCATTCTGACTTGACTCCATTTATACTAACTCTCTGTTTCCTTTGGTATAGCCACGCCCTAATCCAGCTTAATACAGCACCCCCAATACCATGAGAATCTTTTTAATCAGTCTTTCATGTGGCACTGTATCAAAAGCTTTGCTAAAGTCAAGGTACACAACATCACAATCCTTACCACTATCAACTGCCTCAACTATGCTAGAATAAAAAGATAACAAATTTGTTAAACATGAACGGCCATTTATAAAACCATGTTGCGACTCAATTATTAATTTATGTTTTTCAAGATGAAGACGAATTTTATTTGCTATTATAGATTCGAGTAACTTTCCCATAATAGACGTTAGGCTAATTGGTCGATAGTTAGACGCAAGTGATCTATCTCCTTTCTTAAAAACTGGTATTACATTAGCAACTTTCCAAAACTCTGGCACTCTGCCTGAGTCTATTGATTTATTAAATATGGTTGACAGTGGGTCACAAAGCTCCTCTTTGCATTCTTTAAGGACCCCGGCAAACACTTCATCCGGCCCTGGGGATTTGTTTTTTTTTAGTTTTACTATTTGTTTAAGAACATCCTCCCTGGTAACTGCTAAACTCGTCAACCTGTCCTCGTCCCCACCCACATAAACTTGTTCGGCTGAAGGCATATTGTTAAGTTCCTCTTTAGTAAATACAGATACAAAATATTTATTAAAAATACTACTCATCTCTTCATCACTATCTGTTATTTGATCTGTCTCAGTTTTTAATGGACCTATCCTTTCCCTAGTCTTAGTACGATATAACTGAAAAAACCCTTTAGGATTTGTCTTTGCTTGCCCTGCTATGCGAACTTCATAGTTTCTTTTTGCTTTCCTTTTCTCTTTTTTAACATTTCTAACCAGTTGTACGAATTCCTGTTCTAAAGTGACCTCCCCATTTTTAATCCTTTTGTACCAAGCTCTCTTTTTACCTATAAGGTTCTTCAAATTCTTTGTTATCCACTTTGGGTCATTAGTATTCGATCTATTCAATTTGTATGGTATACTACGTTCCTGTGCTTTGTTTAGAATATTCTTAAATAAGTTATATATTAAATCCACATCGAAATCTCCATTTAAGTCACCTATCGCTGGGTTCATGTCTCGCTCCAAAACCGACCCACACCCCATACCCAAGACTTTGCAATCAATTTGACCCAAAAAATTTCTTAGGCTATTAAAATCAGCTTTTCGAAAATCTGGCACTTTAACAGAATTTTCTCCTACTGGTCTATTCCATTCTATGCTAAATCTGATTTCTTTGTGATCACTGTTCCCTAGCTCACTTCCTATTTCGATGTCATTAATTTGTGTTTCCCTGTTAGTTAACACTAAATCTAAAATATTATTTTCCCGTGTTGGTTCCTTAATGTGTTGCGTAAGAAAGCAATCGTCAATTAATTCTAGAAAATCTTCTGCTTCACTATTTCCTGTTTTGTTCAACCAGTTTATTCAGCTAAAATTAAAGTCACCCATGACATAAATACTGTTAGATCTAGATATTTCATCCCATAGGTGCTTTGCTTCCATTCTGTCTAAATTTTGTGGCCTATATATAACTCCTATTATAATATTATTAGCTTTTTCGTTTAATTCTATCCAAATAGTTTCTGTGTGTGGCTCAGTTTTGATTCCCTCTTTGAGACTACATTTCAAATTGTCCCTAACATATATGGCTACTCCCCCTCCTCGTCTAATATATCTATCTGTGTGAAATAGTTTAAATCCATTTATCTGATATTCAGCTAATAGTTCTCTATTTTCTACATGCATCCACGTTTCGGTAAGTGCAATAATATCTATTTTTTTTCTGTGCAGACCAGAGCATTTAATTCATTAATTTTATTTCTTAGACTTCTACTGTTAGTGTAATATACCCTAAGTGAATTGTTATTTTGAGGCCCTTCTCTTTCCCTGATCATTTTGCCAATTCCTTTCTCCCACAAACACGTACTTTTATTACCTCCTTCCTCCAAATCAATTCCCATACCACTATCTACTAACAGTTTAAACCCAAACAAACACCTCTAACCACTTCTTCCAACGAGTTGGCAACAGCAACAACCCCAGCTCTCGATAGATGCACCCCATCACGAGCATTCATTTCATTTCTTCCATAGAAGTGTTCCCAGTTGTCTATGAAAGATATTGCATTTGATTTGCAATATCTTTCCAGCCGGCAATTGACACCAAGTGCCCTCGATATCCATTCATTTCCCACTCCCTTTCTTGGAAGAATGCCACATCTTCTGTCATCTTCAAAATGGAAGAAGGAAGAATGGATGGAAGAATGTCTCATCTTCTTTTTTTTTCATTCCATGTAATCTGTTATCATTTTTTTTGTCTATAAATTTTGCAAGTATTTACCTCTTGAAAATTTTCTTAGATTAAGGACCTGCCCAAAACGCTGTGCGTGCTAGTGGCTTTACAAGACTGTAATTACCATATTTGTATCCTCACAATCCTTATGTACATTCTTGTATATGCATAAATAAATAAATAAATAAACATATGATCGGGATTCCTCCCTTGCTCCTAACTAATTCTATGGCTGTCCTGAATCTCTGAATCAGTTCCTTACTCCTAACTCGACCAACATCATTTCCTCCCACGCTAATGCAAATAATGGGATTGTTCCCATTACCAGCCATAATATCATTCATGTTGTTTATAATATCACCAATGCCAGCTCCGGGATAGGAAACCCTTAACCTGTTCCCCCTATCTCTTGCACAAAACGTTCTATCCAAATGCCTTATCTGGGAATCTCCCACAACTAAGGTTTGCTTAGGTACTTCCTTTACTCTCTGAGGGGCCTGCGCTTCCTTGCTCTTCGTTGCTTTCCCTTTTGCGCGATCCGCAGTCTCACCACAGCACTCGTCCTCCAAAACGTCAAATGAATTAGAAGTTGCTATGACGTTCGAAGGCGGCTTTATCAAAGACTTCTTAAGGCCCCTGTCTTTAACAACTCTCCAAGACGAGGTCCCTTTACTACTGGTCTCCTCCTTCGTTACTTCTCGTTGTTCTTTCAGCTGACGCACCTCCTCCCGCAGAGAGTCCAACTCTGTCCTTAGGGCTCCCACTAGAGTCACCAGGTCCTTCACTACAACTTCCATATTGCTATGATAATATAACAACACTCAGGAGCTCCGGTTAACACACCCTTTCACTGAGAGGGTGTTGCTTTTGCGTTGCGACTCATTTATTAATTTATGTTTTTCAAGATGGAGACGAATTGTATTTGCAATTATTGATTCAAGTAACTTTCCCACAATAGACGTTAGGCTAACTGGCCGATAGTTTGACGCAAGTGATCTATCTCCTTTCTTAAAAATTGGTACCACATTAGCTACCTTCCATGACTCTGGCACTTCGCCTGACTCTATTGATTTATTAAATATGGTAGACAGTGGCTCGGAAAGCTCCTCTTTGCATTCTTTAAGCACCCTGGCAAGCACTTCATCCGGCCCTGGGGATTTGTTTGGTTTTAGTTTTTCTAATTGTTTAATTACATCCTCCCTGGTAACTGCTAAACTGTCCTCATCCCCACCCACATAGACTTGTTCGGCTGAAGGCATATTGTTAAGTTCTTCTTTAGTAAATACAGATATAAAATATTTGTTAAAAATACTACTCATCTCCTTCTCATTATCCGTTATTTGACCTGTCTCAGATTTTAATGGACCTATCCTTTCCCTAGTCTTAGTTCGATATAACTGAAAAAAACTTTAGGATTTGACTTTGCTTGCTCTGTTCATAGTTTCTTTTTACTTTCCTAATCTCTTTTTTAACTTTTCTAATCAGTTGTATGAATTCCTGTTCTAAACTGACTTCCCCATTCTTAATCCTTTTGCACCAAGCTCTCTTTTTACCTATAAGGTTCTTTAAATTATTTGTTATCCACTTTGGGTCATTAGTATTCGATCTATTCAATTTGTATGGTATACTACGTTCCTGTGCTTTGTTTAGAATATTCTTAAATAAGTTATATATTAAATCCACATCGAAATCCCCTTTTACGTGTCCTATCGCTGAGTTCATGTCATGCCCACACCCCATACCCAAGACTTTCCAATCTATTTGACCCAAAAAATTTGTTAGGCTATTAAAATCAACTTTTCGAAAATCTGGCACTTTAACAGAATTTTCTCCTACAGGTCTATTCCATTCTACGCTAAATCTGATTACTTTGTGGTCACTGTTCCCTAGCTCACTCCCTATTTCGATGTCATTAATTTGTGTTTCCCTGTGTTTCCCACTAAATCTAAAATATTATTTTCCCGCGTAGGTTCCTTAATGTGTTGCGTAAGAAAGCAATCGTCAATTAATTCTAGAAAATCTTCTGCTTCACTATTCCCTGTTTTGTTCACCCAGTTTATTCCACTAAAATTAAAGTCATCCATGACATAAAAACTGTTAAGAACATAAGAACAAAGGTAACTGCGGAAGGCCTATTGGCCCATACGAGGCAGCTCCTATTCTATAACCACCCAATCCCACTCATATACTTGTCCAACCCGCGCGTGAAACAATCGAGGGACACCACCTTCACCACGTTACGCGGCAATTGGTTCCACAAATCAACAACCCTGTTAATGAACCAGTATTTACCCAAGTCTTTCCTAAATCTAAACTTATCCAATTTATACCCATTGTTTCGTGTTCTGTCTTGTGTTGATATTTTTAATACCCTACTAATATCCCCCCTGTTATGTCCATTCATCCACTTGTAAACTGTTACGACCCTGGGTTCTCCAGTGGAAACCAGAGGTCAAAATTGAGCTATTAAACTTTCTGGTAGTACAGTTGAGTGCATCTCGAGCGGCAATTGTTTGTATCTTCCCTGCCAGACGTAAGACTATTATTGTTTCTCAAAGAGCATTTAAAGACTGAGCTGGGGGTTGATTATTAAATAATAACATAGGCACCAACTTTGCTTACTAATACTTTCTAATCATTTGTAAAGTAACAATACGTTGCATAGGGGAAGATCTTTAATGTGCTTAGCTGCACGATCAATTAGGCTCCTTCCGGCACCACGACATGGGAGGCCTAGCTGGTCGCTAGGAGGTTCCTTCTCTGGCTGGCGTTCGTGCGGACGAGACCTACTCTGTGGCTGCACCCCTAATCTCCTCCCTTCTCCTCCTACTTATTTCCCTTACCTTAAGTTCCTGTACCCTTAAGTTAAGTATTGTATGATTTCTAAGTGTACCTACTCTGGTAGTAACGATTGGTGAGACCTGGGGGTAGTATTTGCCAGTGTTTTGGGTACCCCTAAGTGTTGTGTTTTGTATTAGGGTCCCATGTGGTTTCCCTACCCTAAGCTGCATCCAGCTTCAGTGCTTAACCAGTAGTACTTTACCCTAGCTTGTTCTTAGTGTAAACCTTGTATCCTGCCTACGTGGACCAAGGCTTTTAACGTAAGATAGTGTGGTAAAGTTATTATTATTATTGTTATTGGTGTGAGTGTATATGGGGGGTTGTTAAGGGGTTAATAAATAAGTACATGAATTACAGAGTATCCCTTCTTCCTGTGTGGGAGCGCATTGATCAACCCTTAGACTAACATATATGGTCTAGTAGCAAGTTATTACTACTGTGGATAGTTTATTTTGGGGGCCGGGCCTTTTAGCTCTCCCATATTTGATACTCTGTCTTCTAACTACCCTTACCCCTTAATAGTACCAGTTCTCCATAGAAGCACAACACACATATTATTTATAACAAGTGGTTGGCCAGTCCGGAATGAACATTATAAGTGTAAAAAATTAGATTCTTGAGTGCCAAAATTAAAATTTTTTGTTTTCCGCAGAACGGTTGTGTGCTAGCCTAGGGTCCAGCTCATCTAGCAAAGGACATTCTTGCACTGACTGGACACCCAGCTGGATCCCTTCACGATTAAGGTTAGTGTGGCCTTGTGTTAGGGGCCGTGCAAATTTTTGTTTTTTTCCAATTTTTATTTTTTTATTTTTTCTTTGGCTGGGAGCTAAAATTGTTAGTGATGTCATCTGAAATGCAGAGACTGGCAATGGAGCCTTCAGTGGTAGAGATAAAGAAACTTAAAAAGTCTAATTTAGTATTGTTAGGCAAGGAATTTGGCCTAGAATTAAATGACGCGGATAAAAAGTGGACTTTGGTGAATGAAATATTACAACATTGTATTGATGAAGAACTATTGGCAAGTGATACACCTTTATGCCAGCCTAGCCAAGCAGAAAGTGCAACTCATAGGGATAGAGAATTAGCTTTAGAGTTAGCAAAAATAAAATTAGAGGAGCAAAGACTCAAAACCGAGGAGGCGAATGCCACTGGACCTCCACCTGCCGGGGATTCAAACTCCAGGCATTATGAGAAAAAGCATAATTTGCCTGAATTTTCCGAGTCAGACCCTGAAAGGTTTTTCAACCATTTTCAGAGATTGGCCATGTCCATGAACTGGCCAAAGGAAGAGTGGGTGAAAATCCTACAGGGAAGACTTAGGGGTAAAGCACAAGATATTTTTATAAACATGCCTGACGACGAGTGTTTTGAATATGATAAAGTCAGGGAATGTATTTTGCGGGCATATGAAATTACTCCTGAAGCTCACCGCCAAGTTTATCGCAACCTTAGGCCTACTCACAACCAACTGCTCACTAAATTTGTTAATGATCAAATTCGATTGTTTGATAGATGGATTCGCTCGGCGAAAGCCGAAACATACGAGGCTCTCAGGAACTTAGTTTTAATGGAGCATTTTATAGATATTATGCCAGAGAATGTTTCACAGTACATTAGAGGAAGGGTAGAGGTAAATTCTAAAATAGGGGATTTGGCCAAGTTGGCAGAAAACTACCAATTGGTGGGCAAAAGGCCCAATAAAAATAATTATACCCCACAGAGTAGCAAAACTTATACCCACAGCCAGTCCAGACCAGCTCATTCTAACCCTTTAACTAATGCACCTTCTGTTTCAGACATAACTAACCCTGTTAAAGTGTCTAGCCTCACGGCACCTAAGGGTGAACCGAAGGGTAATTCTGTTAGTAATGTCTCTTCTCCCCGACGTTTTTGTGGTCACTGTAATCGTTCAAACCACAATATTAGCCGTTGTTGGCAACTGTACCCGGAAAAAAGACCCAATGCTCTAGTTGTGACACAGGGCTTGAGGCCTTCAGAAGGGTTAGGGAGTAAGACCTCCAACCCACAGTGGTTGGACTTGCTTACCCCATTCTTATCGAAAGGGAGACTACTTTTGTCTGAGGGTTCTTCCTGGAAGGACGTGGTGATCTTCCGAGACACCGGTGCCATCCAGACTTTAATTTTAGAGAGTGCGTTGCAAGGTGCCAACACTCTCGACACTGGAGAGGTGGTACTGGTCGAGGGTGTCACTAGTGATACTCGAGCAGTACCCCTCCATAAGGTTACCCAGGAATCTGATTTCCACAAGGGTGTTTGTACAGTCGGAGTCACTTCATACCTACCTTTCCCTAATGTTGATGTAATAGTTGGTAATGATTTAGCAGGGGATAAGGTAGGGGACTCCAGACTGCCTATTATGTTGCCTACCCCTAAGGTTTGCCTGGATCCACCCGCCGCAGAGGATAATGTTGTGTACCCTGCGTGCGCGGTGACCAGGTCTATGGGACTTAAATGTAAGGGCAGCCCTGTGCTTGCCAAGGTGGTAAATCCCGAGGTCACGAGGAGCTTTCCGAGTGGTGAAAACCAAGTGGACCTCGCGGACACATTCATGGCCCGACTCGATGACGTGGCCGAGGACATTGTGGAGAGCCTGCCACCGCCATCTACCGAGAGTAGTGGGGAGGTGGAGGAGAACACTGTTGAGCCTCGGCCAATGGCATCTGACCAAGGCCTAGATGCCTCCTTGAGTGAGTTACAGAAAGCTGACCCCACTCTTGCAGATTGTCATGAGACAGCTGTCTCTATGGAGGAAATTGTAGACGCAGCAACTGGGTACTACTACAATGATCGGATTTTGATGAGAAAATGGAGACCCCAGAATGCTCCCTTGTCAAATGAGTGGGAGGTAGTCCACCAGGTTATGTTGCCGACCTGCTCATGGTGATCCTATGGGGGGACATCAAGGTATAAATATTACGTATCACAAAATTTTAAAGTATTTTTTCTGGCCCAAGCTGAAAAGCGATGTGGCAAAATTTTGTAATGCGTGTATTGTTTGTCAACTGGTTGGGAAACCAAACCAGACTCCACCTAAAGCTCCTCTAAGGCCTATTGTCGTGCCAGAGGAACCATTTTCTCATGTGGTAATGGACTGTGTTGGACCATTACCTAGAACTAAGTCTGGTAATATTTACCTAATCACAATGATGTGTATCACTACTCGTTACCCAGAGGCTTTTGCTGTAAGGAACATCCGAGCAAAAACTGTTGTTGCTCGTATGTTGCATTTTTTTTCCACTTTTGGACTGCCTCGGGTCGTGCAAACTGACAATGTTACTAATTTTAAGTCTGATGTTTTTGAGCAATTTTGTAAGGAACATGGAATAACTCATAAGGTTTCCAGCCCATACCATCCACAGAGTCAGGGGGTAATTGAACGTTTCCATCTAACTCTGAAGCAGATGTTGAAGACATCGTGCGAGAGTTCCCACACCTTCTGGGATGAGAATTTACCGTATGTTTTGTTTGCGGCTAGAGAGGGATTACAAAGTTCACTGGGTTGTTCTCCTTTTGAGTTAGTCTTTGGCCATAAAGTTCGTAGACCTTTGCAAATGTTACAGGAGAATCTGTTAGAGAACGTAACGTTAACCGAAGGTTCGGCTTTCTTTGCGCAACACCACCAGAGACTCAAGGACTGCAAGGCGGCTGCATTTAAGTATCTTGGCAAGGCCCAAGAAAAGATGAAAGAACGTAACGATGCTAAATCTAAGTTACGGGTATTTCAGCCTGGCGACCCTGTCCTGGTATTAAAGCCTCGACTAGGGAACACTATGTCCCACAAGTACGAAGGCCCCTACATTGTGACAGAAAAGACTGGGGACCTCACGTACAAAGTGAGGCACTCTGACAAACGTAACCAGGTAATGCTCATACATGTAAATCGACTGAAGAAGTTCCAGGGCCCCAGGCCCTTTGCACTAACCAATGTTTCCATTTCCAGTGAGAGAGGGGATGATTGTTCTGGGGACCCAACTAATCTCATTTTCAATAATTCTAGTTCTGTGAATGCTGTGGAGGGACTGTCCCATTTGCAGATGGCCCAACGTGAAGAGGTGCAGTCGTTGGTTGATGAATTCTCCAGTCTGTTCGGGGAGGTCCCGACCCAGACTGATGCCATTCGCCATGATGTCGAGTTGACGGACTACACTCCCATTCGCCTTCAACCCTATCGGATGAGTCCAGAAAAGAAGGCCATCGTACGGAAGGAGGTCGACTTCTTGCTCCAGCACGGCCTCATCCGGCCGAGCCAGGGCTCTTGGTGCTCGCCCTGCCTTTTGGTCCCCAAACCAGACGGCTCCTGGCGATTATGCACCGACTGTCGGCAGCTCAACAAGGTGACCATTGTGGATGCCTATCCGCTGCCCCTCCTCGAGGACTGCATCGACGAGTTGGGAAATGCCAAGTACGTTTCGAAATTCAACCTCTCGAGGGGGTATTATCAAATCCCACTCACTGAACGTGCTAAACAACTAACTGCGTTCGTGACACCCGAGGGTGTTTTTGAGTATCAAGTGTTACCGTTCGGCTTGCGTAATGCTCCTGCCACGTTCCAGAAACTCATGAACTCTCTACTCGCTAAGGTGCCAAATTGTCGGGCGTATTTAGATGATATCGTGCTGTTTGACAGTAATTGGGCTGACCATATAGCTAGGTTACGCCAGTTGTTTGCCATCTTGAAAAGGGCAAATTTTACCTTAAATGCTAAAAAGTGTCATTTTGGCCAAGGCACAGTGACATACCTCGGTTATGAAGTGGGCCAAGGAAAAGTGTTACCTCGGCAAGATAAAATCAGTGCCATTCTGGAGTATCCAGTACTAAAGTCTAAAAAGGACGTTCAAAGATTTATCGGTATGTGTGCGTACTATCGACGTTTTTGTCAGAACTTTTCCAGTGTTGCCATTCCTCTCACAGACTTGTTGCGGAAAGCCTTTAAATTTAAGTGGTCATCAGACTGTGCAGAGGAATTTAAAAATTTGAAATTGATCTTAGCTTCCGCCCCAGTGCTTGCTAGTCCAAGGTTCAACCGACCGTTTAAAATTCATGTTGACGCGTCTGACTCGGGTGCTGGTGCAGTGTTGTTGCAAACTGGGGATGATCAGGTGGAACACCCAGTATATTATTACTCTGTGAAATTCGACAAGGCGCAACACAATTATTCAGTGGTAGAAAAAGAGGCGTTGGCGCTAGTGTTAACATGTAAAAAGTTCGAAGTTTACCTCACAGGTAATATAGTGGAAGTGTACACGGACCATAACCCACTAGTCTTCCTGACTCAGATGAAGGGTAAGAATAAATGCATCCTCAGGTGGGCGTTGTACCTACAGGACTTCAATCTTTCCATTACCCACCTACCGGGCAGACTCAACGTGATAGCCGACGCTCTGTCCCGGTTGCCTGAATAACATTCAACTGAGCCACAGAAAGCCATTTACCAACTGTCAGGCTTTAGTTATTTTTTTTTAGGTTCTCCTGTGACATTAAATATTCCGTGTCCAATTTCTTTACTTCCCTGTTCTTTTATTTTTTGTGTATGTTTTTTTTTCTTTCAGAGAACTCCTTTGTATTTTTTTGCAGAGAAATTGTTTTTGATTGATTTTTTCTTTTTGTCATATGTTTTTTCTTTTTATTCTCTGTATACTCTTACAAAAAAATATGACTACTATTCTAGTAGTCACATTTTTTTTTCTCTGAAGGTGGGAGGAGTGTTACGACCCTGGGTTCTCCAGTGGAAACCAGAGGTCAAAATTGAGCTATTAAACTTTCTGGTAGTACAGTTGAGTGCATCTCGAGCGGCAATTGTTTGTATCTTCCCTGCCAGACGTAAGACTATTATTGTTTCTCAAAGAGCATTTAAAGACTGAGCTGGGGGTTGATTATTAAATAATAACATAGGCACCAACTTTGCTTACTAATACTTTCTAATCATTTGTAAAGTAACAATACGTTGCATAGGGGAAGATCTTTAATGTGCTTAGCTGCACGATCAATTAGGCTCCTTCCGGCACCACGACATGGGAGGCCTAGCTGGTCGCTAGGAGGTTCCTTCTCTGGCTGGCGTTCGTGCGGACGAGACCTACTCTGTGGCTGCACCCCTAATCTCCTCCCTTCTCCTCTTACTTATTTCCCTTACCTTAAGTTCCTGTACCCTTAAGTTAAGTATTGTATGATTTCTAAGTGTACCTACTCTGGTAGTAACGATTGGTGAGACCTGGGGGTAGTATTTGCCAGTGTTTTGGGTACCCCTAAGTGTTGTGTTTTGTATTAGGGTCCCATGTAGAAGCAAGAAGCAAGAAGAGATGTTACAAAAGTTAGAGAACCACTTTAACTCCCTACAACAGCAACAAACTGCAACCCAAGACGAATCAGACCAACTTAAGCTCCTTGATTCTGTCATCATCTCATCACAGGATTTTCCCCATGAAACTGACAGAGAAGACTGTACTGCCATCGTGATCCAGGAATTGCGTACTAAGTTGAATTATTCAATCGAAGCAAGAGACATTAAGTCAGCTTATAGAGTGGGTACCAAATCATCTGGTGCAAACAACAGAAGGATACGCGTGAAGTTGGATAGCTGCTCCCGCAAGTCAGACCTTATCACTGCTGCAGTCGCTAGGAAATCCAAGGTTTATGTGAACGAATGTCTTACCAGATTCAGACAAAATCTCTTATTTAAACTACGTGGAATTCGCAATAGATCCACTGCTATTAAACATTGTTTTGTGCGCGATGGTAAAATAATAGCTAGGAAGACTGACTCTGGAAAAACTTATGTCATAACCACTGAAGCACACCTCACTTCTTTTCTGGATGACTGTGGGATATCAGCTGAATAACCAGAACATAATTTGTAGTCTCACATACAACCAAAGTGTACTTAAGCTCTGCCTTTCCTTTCCAAAGGTGTTTATTTTTATTTTTATTTTAATTTTTACTTTATTTTTTGTTTGTCATCTTTGCCTGTTTTATACTCTTAATTATTTGTTCTTAGTTAATCCCCTTGTCACTAAACCTAGGGCTTTTTATTACCCTGTTAATTAACCATTACTAAGCTAATTATCTTCAAGATCATTTTTTTATGATTATTATTTTTCTTATTATTTTTTATTTTACATTTATATTGTCAGTCTCTACTGATTTTTTGTGTTTTATTTTATGTAACTTCTGTGTCCTCCCTGGCTATCTATTGGATCTTTATTTTACTTCTAAATTGTTACTATTTTATTGTATCTGCTCTTATTCTTGTGTTTTGCTTTATCGTGTATCTTGTATCGTGATCCCTCTGCATCTCTATGCACACTGATATTGATCCTGATCAAAATCTTCTGTCTCATATCTATACCAACCAGCACATTGATCATCATTATTGTAAGTATTTCACAGCACACCAGGCTAAAAACAAACTCCAAAATAGCACCTATCTATCAGTTTATAACCAAAATGTTAGATCACTTGGTAAACATTTTGACGATATAAATGCACTACTCACAGCACTAGGTACTAACCTATCGTTCATTATTTTAACAGAAACTTAGCTAAATAAAGACTATACCCAACTCTACAACTTAGCTGGTTATAAAGCCATTCATAACTGTAGGCCTAATAAAAAAGGTGGTGGCACAGCTATATATTACCGAGATACATTTATCTGCAACAGTGTTATTAGTGACAGAGATGACTACTGTGAATATACTTTTGCTCAGTTTACAATTAAATCCCTTAAATCCTCTTTGACTATTGGAGCCATCTATAGATTTCCTAATACTAACATAGCTTCTTTCTCAGACAACCTAAGGAATCTTATTATAAACAACAATCTCAACAAAAACCACATCATTCTGGGAGGAGACTTTAATATTGACCTGGGTCAACAAAACTGCTCTCAAGTTGACTATTTCCTTAACAGCATGAACTCCTGTATGCTAATCCCCACTATCACCAAACCTACCCGAGTCACTCAAACATCAGCCACTACCTTGGACCACATATGGACAAACATAACAGCTCCCCTTGTATCTGGTATAATCTACGACAGAACAACTGACCACTATCCTACCTTTCTCATAGCGAACATGGACATAACACCACCAAAAAGCAAGAAATTTTCATTTAGGCTACACAGTGAATCAGCTTTAGACAATCTTACAGAGGCACTTCACAATATTAACTGGGATTCTGAATTCAATAATACCCATGATATAAATTCATTAGCTAACCTCTTCCTCTCCAAAACTCTAAGCCTCTACAACCTTCATTGTCCCCTTCTTACAAAGCAAGTAACTGACAAAAGATTAAACAATCCATGGCTCACAAATGGCATTCTCAACTCAATCAACAAGAAACATGAATATGAAAAGAAAGTTAGGATTGGCCTAGTTTCAAAGGAAGTAGCTAAAAGGTACTCATCAATGCTTACCAGTATCATAAGAAAGGCAAAACTTGCATATTATGTGAATAGATTCAATGAAGCAAAAGGCAACATGAAAAACACTTGGAAAACTATCTCTAGTATCCTAGGAACTAAACAACACTCACATAACCAAATAAAACTCTACAAGGATGGGGATATACCGTCAACTGATTTAGAAATGGCAAATGAATTTAATAGTTTCTTTTCATCGGTTGGCGCTAATCTTGCCAGTAAAATCCCACAGACTCAGACACATATTAACACATATCTCTCAGGCAGCTATCCAAACTCTCTTCTCCTTTCACCAATCAGCCCGGCAGATGTTGTGTCCATCATACACTCTCTAAAAACCAAGGCAGGGAACACCAGTGAAATTCCGTCCATTGTGTACAAGAGAGCCTCCCATGCCCTTGCCCCACCCATAGCACTACTGTTCAACAAATCTATAGAGTGTCACACCTTCCCTGATATCCTCAAAAAAGCAAGAGTAACGCTAGTCCATAAAGGAGGCAATCCGGCGGACATAAACAATTATAGACCAATATCAAATCTACCCATTCTATCAAAAATATTTGAAAAAATTATTTACAAACAGCTCTATTCCTACCTCGTAAAATTCGACATACTCAGCCCCTGCCAGTTTGGCTTCCGGTCCCAAAAGAGTACCAATGATGCAATCATTAGTCTCCTTGACATTATCTACTCAGCCCTTGACAAAAATGAGTTTCCGATTGGACTCTTCATTGACCTAAGAAAAGCCTTTGATACTGTTAATCACAACTGCCTCTTATTTAAACTCCAGCATTATGGAATCCGAGGCCTTGCCCTTGACTACATCCGATCCTATCTTAGTGACAGACACCAATATGTAACCATCAATGATACAACTTCTTCCACTCTACCAATTACCGTTGGAGTGCCACAGGGCAGCATCTTAGGACCTCTTCTATTTCTTATATATATAAACGATCTGCCTAATGTCTCTAATATTCTCAAACCTATATTGTTTGCTGACGATACTACCCTTATCTACTCAAACCTCAACCCACATAGACTAAATAATGTTGTGAATAATGAATTAAAAAAAGTTCACTTATGGATGTCAACGAACAAACTAACATTAAACATCGAAAAGACTTACTACATCTTATTTGGAAGCAAATCATCAAATGCAATTCAGCTACAGATAGACAACATTAACATCAGTAATAAAAATGATGGCAAGTTTCTTGGCCTATTCCTAGACAAGAGACTCAACTTCAGCACCCACATTCAACACATAACTAAGAAAGTCTCTAAGACAGTTGGTATACTCTCCAAAATCAGATATTATGTTCCTAACTCTGCTCTCCTCTCACTATATTATGCACTAATCTACCCCTATCTTAATTATGGTATCTGTGCATGGGGGTCTACCACTGCAAACCACCTTAAGCCCATCATCACACAGCAAAAATCTGCTATCAGAATAATAACTAACTCTGCTTTCAGACAACACTCAGCTCCCTTGTTTAAATCTCTAAACTTGCTAAATATTAACTCCCTCCACACATTCTCTTGTGTCAACTACATTTACAAAACCCTGTTCTTAAATGCAAACCATGCTCTGAAACTCTCCCTGGACAGATGTAATAGGACCCATTATCACCACACCAGAAATAAATATCTCTTTGATATCCCCAGGGTCAAACTTAATCTGTGTAAACACTCTATGCAAATTAAGGGACCTAGTCTATGGAACTCACTCCCTAGTGAATTGAAAAACTGTAAAACTTTTGCCTTATTTAAAAGCAAAACCAAAAAGTACCTAACTTCATCTATTTAGTTTCCTACACTGAGCTTTAAATTTGCTCTGTACCTAGTGGTACCCAATCTCCTAATTTTTATGTAATATCAAACAACCTTATCATTGTGTTCATTGCTGTCTTCTTTTATGTGCTAGCCATATGCTGTATTGTGACTACCAATTTTTGTCAACTACCATTCAAGCTGTCATTGCAATCAATCTTATATTGTTTCTGCTGTATTGTGCCTACCAATTTGTTGTCAACTACCATTTTAAGCTGTCATTGCAATCAATCATAGCTACCTATGTGCTTTAATATACTGTACCTATAATTTTCTCTCATCTTTTTTTTTTTCATTCCATGTAATCTGTTATCATTTTTTTGTCTATAAATTTTGCAAGTATTTACCTCCTTAAAATTTTCTTAGATTAAGGACCTGCCCGAAACGCTGCGCGTGCTAGTGGCTTTACAAGACTGTAATTACCATAATTGTATCCTCACATTCCTTATGTACATTCTTGTATATGCATAAATAAATAAATAAATAAATGTGGTTTCCCTACCCTAAGCTGCATCCAGCTTCAGTGCTTATCCAGTAGTACTTTACCCTAGCTTGTTCTTAGTGTAAACCTTGTATCCTGCCTACGTGGACCAAGGCTTTTAACGTAAGATAGTGTGGTAAAGTTATTATTATTATTGTTATTGGTGTGAGTGTATATGGGGGGTTGTTAAGGGGTTAATAAACAAGTACATGAATTACAGAGTATCCCTTCTTCCTGTGTGGGAGCGCATTGATCAACCCTTAGACTAACATATATGGTCTAGTAGCAAGTTATTACTACTATGTGGATAGTTTATTTTGGGGGCCGGGCCTTTTAGCTCTCCCATATTTGATACTCTGTCTTCTAACTACCCTTACCCCTTAATAGTACCAGTTCTCCATAGAAGCACAACACACATATTATTTATAACAAGTGGTTGGCCAGTCCGGAATGAACATTATAAGTGTAAAAAATTAGATTCTTG
This sequence comes from Procambarus clarkii, assembly GCF_040958095.1. Classification (NCBI taxonomy): domain Eukaryota; kingdom Metazoa; phylum Arthropoda; class Malacostraca; order Decapoda; family Cambaridae; genus Procambarus; species Procambarus clarkii. The sequence continues at coordinate 16,056,670 of NC_091222.1, forward strand.
AGTGCCAAAATTAAAATTTTTTGTTTTCCGCAGAACGGTTGTGTGCTAGCCTAGGGTCCAGCTCATCTAGCAAAGGACATTCTTGCACTGACTGGACACCCAGCTGGATCCCTCCACGATTAAGGTTAGTGTGGCCTTGTGTTAGGGGCCGTGCAAATTTTTGTTTTTTTCCAATTTTTATTTTTTTATTTTTTCTTTGGCTGGGAGCTAAAATTGTTAGTGATGTCATCTGAAATGCAGAGACTGGCAATGGAGCCTTCAGTGGTAGAGATAAAGAAACTTAAAAAGTCTAATTTAGTATTGTTAGGCAAGGAATTTGGCCTAGAATTAAATGACGCGGATAAAAAGTGGACTTTGGTGAATGAAATATTACAACATTGTATTGATGAAGAACTATTGGCAAGTGATACACCTTTATGCCAGCCTAGCCAAGCAGAAAGTGCAACTCATAGGGATAGAGAATTAGCTTTAGAGTTAGCAAAAATAAAATTAGAGGAGCAAAGACTCAAAACCGAGGAGGCGAATGCCACTGGACCTCCACCTGCCGGGGATTCAAACTCCAGGCATTATGAGAAAAAGCATAATTTGCCTGAATTTTCCGAGTCAGACCCTGAAAGGTTTTTCAACCATTTTCAGAGATTGGCCATGTCCATGAACTGGCCAAAGGAAGAGTGGGTGAAAATCCTACAGGGAAGACTTAGGGGTAAAGCACAAGATATTTTTATAAACATGCCTGACGACGAGTGTTTTGAATATGATAAAGTCAGGGAATGTATTTTGCGGGCATATGAAATTACTCCTGAAGCTCACCGCCAAGTTTATCGCAACCTTAGGCCTACTCACAACCAACTGCTCACTAAATTTGTTAATGATCAAATTCGATTGTTTGATAGATGGATTCGCTCGGCGAAAGCCGAAACATACGAGGCTCTCAGGAACTTAGTTTTAATGGAGCATTTTATAGATATTATGCCAGAGAATGTTTCACAGTACATTAGAGGAAGGGTAGAGGTAAATTCTAAAATAGGGGATTTGGCCAAGTTGGCAGAAAACTACCAATTGGTGGGCAAAAGGCCCAATAAAAATAATTATACCCCACAGAGTAGCAAAACTTATACCCACAGCCAGTCCAGACCAGCTCATTCTAACCCTTTAACTAATGCACCTTCTGTTTCAGACATAACTAACCCTGTTAAAGTGTCTAGCCTCACGGCACCTAAGGGTGAACCGAAGGGTAATTCTGTTAGTAATGTCTCTTCTCCCCGACGTTTTTGTGGTCACTGTAATCGTTCAAACCACAATATTAGCCGTTGTTGGCAACTGTACCCGGAAAAAAGACCCAATGCTCTAGTTGTGACACAGGGCTTGAGGCCTTCAGAAGGGTTAGGGAGTAAGACCTCCAACCCACAGTGGTTGGACTTGCTTACCCCATTCTTATCGAAAGGGAGACTACTTTTGTCTGAGGGTTCTTCCTGGAAGGACGTGGTGATCTTCCGAGACACCGGTGCCATCCAGACTTTAATTTTAGAGAGTGCGTTGCAAGGTGCCAACACTCTCGACACTGGAGAGGTGGTACTGGTCGAGGGTGTCACTAGTGATACTCGAGCAGTACCCCTCCATAAGGTTACCCAGGAATCTGATTTCCACAAGGGTGTTTGTACAGTCGGAGTCACTTCATACCTACCTTTCCCTAATGTTGATGTAATAGTTGGTAATGATTTAGCAGGGGATAAGGTAGGGGACTCCAGACTGCCTATTATGTTGCCTACCCCTAAGGTTTGCCTGGATCCACCCGCCGCAGAGGATAATGTTGTGTACCCTGCGTGCGCGGTGACCAGGTCTATGGGACTTAAATGTAAGGGCAGCCCTGTGCTTGCCAAGGTGGTAAATCCCGAGGTCACGAGGAGCTTTCCGAGTGGTGAAAACCAAGTGGACCTCGCGGACACATTCATGGCCCGACTCGATGACGTGGCCGAGGACATTGTGGAGAGCCTGCCACCGCCATCTACCGAGAGTAGTGGGGAGGTGGAGGAGAACACTGTTGAGCCTCGGCCAATGGCATCTGACCAAGGCCTAGATGCCTCCTTGAGTGAGTTACAGAAAGCTGACCCCACTCTTGCAGATTGTCATGAGACAGCTGTCTCTATGGAGGAAATTGTAGACGCAGCAACTGGGTACTACTACAATGATCGGATTTTGATGAGAAAATGGAGACCCCAGAATGCTCCCTTTTCAAATGAGTGGGAGGTAGTCCACCAGGTTATGTTGCCGACCTGCTCATGGTGATCCTATGGGGGGACATCAAGGTATAAATATTATGTATCACAAAATTTTAAAGTATTTTTTCTGGCCCAAGCTGAAAAGCGATGTGGCAAAATTTTGTAATGCGTGTATTGTTTGTCAACTGGTTGGGAAACCAAACCAGACTCCACCTAAAGCTCCTCTAAGGCCTATTGTCGTGCCAGAGGAACCATTTTCTCATGTGGTAATGGACTGTGTTGGACCATTACCTAGAACTAAGTCTGGTAATATTTACCTAATCACAATGATGTGTATCACTACTCGTTACCCAGAGGCTTTTGCTGTAAGGAACATCCGAGCAAAAACTGTTGTTGCTCGTATGTTGCATTTTTTTTCCACTTTTGGACTGCCTCGGGTCGTGCAAACTGACAATGTTACTAATTTTAAGTCTGATGTTTTTGAGCAATTTTGTAAGGAACATGGAATAACTCATAAGGTTTCCAGCCCATACCATCCACAGAGTCAGGGGGTAATTGAACGTTTCCATCTAACTCTGAAGCAGATGTTGAAGACATCGTGCGAGAGTTCCCACACCTTCTGGGATGAGAATTTACCGTATGTTTTGTTTGCGGCTAGAGAGGGATTACAAAGTTCACTGGGTTGTTCTCCTTTTGAGTTAGTCTTTGGCCATAAAGTTCGTAGACCTTTGCAAATGTTACAGGAGAATCTGTTAGAGAACGTAACGTTAACCGAAGGTTCGGCTTTCTTTGCGCAACACCACCAGAGACTCAAGGACTGCAAGGCGGCTGCATTTAAGTATCTTGGCAAGGCCCAAGAAAAGATGAAAGAACGTAACGATGCTAAATCTAAGTTACGGGTATTTCAGCCTGGCGACCCTGTCCTGGTATTAAAGCCTCGACTAGGGAACACTATGTCCCACAAGTACGAAGGCCCCTACATTGTGACAGAAAAGACTGGGGACCTCACGTACAAAGTGAGGCACTCTGACAAACGTAACCAGGTAATGCTCATACATGTAAATCGACTGAAGAAGTTCCAGGGCCCCAGGCCCATTGCACTAACCAATGTTTCCATTTCCAGTGAGAGAGGGGATGATTGTTCTGGGGACCCAACTAATCTCATTTTCAATAATTCTAGTTCTGTGAATGCTGTGGAGGGACTGTCCCATTTGCAGATGGCCCAACGTGAAGAGGTGCAGTCGTTGGTTGATGAATTCTCCAGTCTGTTCGGGGAGGTCCCGACCCAGACTGATGCCATTCGCCATGATGTCGAGTTGACGGACTACACTCCCATTCGCCTTCAACCCTATCGGATGAGTCCAGAAAAGAAGGCCATCGTACGGAAGGAGGTCGACTTCTTGCTCCAGCACGGCCTCATCCGGCCGAGCCAGGGCTCATGGTGCTCGCCCTGCCTTTTGGTCCCCAAACCAGACGGCTCCTGGCGATTATGCACCGACTGTCGGCAGCTCAACAAGGTGACCATTGTGGATGCCTATCCGCTGCCCCTCCTCGAGGACTGCATCGACGAGTTGGGAAATGCCAAGTACGTTTCGAAATTCGACCTCTCGAGGGGGTATTATCAAATCCCACTCACTGAACGTGCTAAACAACTAACTGCGTTCGTGACACCCGAGGGTGTTTTTGAGTATCAAGTGTTACCGTTCGGCTTGCGTAATGCTCCTGCCACGTTCCAGAAACTCATGAACTCTCTACTCGCTAAGGTGCCAAATTGTCGGGCGTATTTAGATGATATCGTGCTGTTTGACAGTAATTGGGCTGACCATATAGCTAGGTTACGCCAGTTGTTTGCCATCTTGAAAAGGGCAAATCTTACCTTAAATGCTAAAAAGTGTCATTTTGGCCAAGGCACAGTGACGTACCTCGGTTATGAAGTGGGCCAAGGAAAAGTGTTACCTCGGCAAGATAAAATCAGTGCCATTCTGGAGTATCCAGTACTAAAGTCTAAAAAGGACGTTCAAAGATTTATCGGTATGTGTGCGTACTATCGACGTTTTTGTCAGAACTTTTCCAGTGTTGCCATTCCTCTCACAGACTTGTTGCGGAAAGCCTTTAAATTTAAGTGGTCATCAGACTGTGGCAGAGGAATTTAAAAATTTGAAATTGATCTTAGCTTCCGCCCCAGTGCTTGCTAGTCCAAGGTTCAACCGACCGTTTAAAATTCATGTTGACGCGTCTGACTCGGGTGCTGGTGCAGTGTTGTTGCAAACTGGGGATGATCAGGTGGAACACCCAGTATATTATTACTCTGTGAAATTCGACAAGGCGCAACACAATTATTCAGTGGTAGAAAAAGAGGCGTTGGCGCTAGTGTTAACATGTAAAAAGTTCGAAGTTTACCTCACAGGTAATATAGTGGAAGTGTACACGGACCATAACCCACTAGTCTTCCTGACTCAGATGAAGGGTAAGAATAAATGCATCCTCAGGTGGGCGTTGTACCTACAGGACTTCAATCTTTCCATTACCCACCTACCGGGCAGACTCAACGTGATAGCCGACGCTCTGTCCCGGTTGCCTGAATAACATTCAACTGAGCCACAGAAAGCCATTTACCAACTGTCAGGCTTTAGTTATTTTTTTTTAGGTTCTCCTGTGACATTAAATATTCCGTGTCCAATTTCTTTACTTCCCTGTTCTTTTATTTTTTGTGTATGTTTTTTTTTCTTTCAGAGAACTCCTTTGTATTTTTTTGCAGAGAAATTGTTTTTGATTGATTTTTTCTTTTTGTCATATGTTTTTTCTTTTTATTCTCTGTATACTCTTACAAAAAAATATGACTACTATTCTAGTAGTCACATTTTTTTTTCTCTGAAGGTGGGAGGAGTGTTACGACCCTGGGTTCTCCAGTGGAAACCAGAGGTCAAAATTGAGCTATTAAACTTTCTGGTAGTACAGTTGAGTGCATCTCGAGCGGCAATTGTTTGTATCTTCCCTGCCAGACGTAAGACTATTATTGTTTCTCAAAGAGCATTTAAAGACTGAGCTGGGGGCTGATTATTAAATAATAACATAGGCACCAACTTTGCTTACTAATACTTTCTAATCATTTGTAAAGTAACAATACGTTGCATAGGGGAAGATCTTTAATGTGCTTAGCTGCACGATCAATTAGGCTCCTTCCGGCACCACGACATGGGAGGCCTAGCTGGTCGCTAGGAGGTTCCTTCTCTGGCTGGCGTTCGTGCGGACGAGACCTACTCTGTGGCTGCACCCCTAATCTCCTCCCTTCTCCTCTTACTTATTTCCCTTACCTTAAGTTCCTGTACCCTTAAGTTAAGTATTGTATGATTTCTAAGTGTACCTACTCTGGTAGTAACGATTGGTGAGACCTGGGGGTAGTATTTGCCAGTGTTTTGGGTACCCCTAAGTGTTGTGTTTTGTATTAGGGTCCCATGTAGAAGCAAGAAGCAAGAAGAGATGTTACAAAAGTTAGAGAACCACTTTAACTCCCTACAACAGCAACAAACTGCAACCCAAGACGAATCAGACCAACTTAAGCTCCTTGATTCTGTCATCATCTCATCGCAGGATTTTCCCCATGAAACTGACAGAGAAGACTGTACTGCCATCGTGATCCAGGAATTGCGTACTAAGTTGAATTATTCAATCGAAGCAAGAGACATTAAGTCAGCTTATAGAGTGGGTACCAAATCATCTGGTGCAAACAACAGAAGGATACGCGTGAAGTTGGATAGCTGCTCCCGCAAGTCAGACCTTATCACTGCTGCAGTCGCTAGGAAATCCAAGGTTTATGTGAACGAATGTCTTACCAGATTCAGACAAAATCTCTTATTTAAACTACGTGGAATTCGCAATAGATCCACTGCTATTAAACATTGTTTTGTGCGCGATGGTAAAATAATAGCTAGGAAGACTGACTCTGGAAAAACTTATGTCATAACCACTGAAGCACACCTCACTTCTTTCCTGGATGACTGTGGGATATCAGCTGAATAACCAGAACATAATTTGTAGTCTCACATACAACCAAAGTGTACTTAAGCTCTGCCTTTCCTTTCCAAAGGTGTTTATTTTTATTTTTATTTTAATTTTTACTTTATTTTTTGTTTGTCATCTTTGCCTGTTTTATACTCTTAATTATTTGTTCTTAGTTAATCCCCTTGTCACTAAACCTAGGGCTTTTTATTACCCTGTTAATTAACCATTACTAAGCTAATTATCTTCAAGATCATTTTTTTATGATTATTATTTTTCTTATTATTTTTTATTTTACATTTATATTGTCAGTCTCTACTGATTTTTTGTGTTTTATTTTATGTAACTTCTGTGTCCTCCCTGGCTATCTATTGGATCTTTATTTTACTTCTAAATTGTTACTATTTTATTGTATCTGCTCTTATTCTTGTGTTTTGCTTTATCGTGTATCTTGTATCGTGATCCCTCTGCATCTCTATGCACACTGATATTGATCCTGATCAAAATCTTCTGTCTCATATCTATACCAACCAGCACATTGATCATCATTATTGTAAGTATTTCACAGCACACCAGGCTAAAAACAAACTCCAAAATAGCACCTATCTATCAGTTTATAACCAAAATGTTAGATCACTTGGTAAACATTTTGACGATTTAAATGCACTACTCACAGCACTAGGTACTAACCTATCGTTCATTATTTTAACAGAAACTTGGCTAAATAAAGACTATACCCAACTCTACAACTTAGCTGGTTATAAAGCCATTCATAACTGAAGGCCTAATAAAAAAGGTGGTGGCACAGCTATATATTACCGAGATACATTTATCTGCAACAGTGTTATTAGTGACAGAGATGACTACTGTGAATATACTTTTGCTCAGTTTACAATTAAATCCCTTAAATCCTCTTTGACTATTGGAGCCATCTATAGATTTCCTAATACTAACATAGCTTCTTTCTCAGACAACCTAAGGAATCTTATTATAAACAACAATCTCAACAAAAACCACATCATTCTGGGAGGAGACTTTAATATTGACCTGGGTCAACAAAACTGCTCTCAAGTTGACTATTTCCTTAACAGCATGAACTCCTGTATGCTAATCCCCACTATCACCAAACCTACCCGAGTCACTCAAACATCAGCCACTACCTTGGACCACATATGGACAAACATAACAGCTCCCCTTGTATCTGGTATAATCTACGACAGAACAACTGACCACTATCCTACCTTTCTCATAGCGAACATGGACATAACACCACCAAAAAGCAAGAAATTTTCATTTAGGCTACACAGTGAATCAGCTTTAGACAATCTTACAGAGGCACTTCACAATATTAACTGGGATTCTGAATTCAATAATACCCATGATATAAATTCATTAGCTAACCTCTTCCTCTCCAAAACTCTAAGCCTCTACAACCTTCATTGTCCCCTTCTTACAAAGCAAGTAACTGACAAAAGATTAAACAATCCATGGCTCACAAATGGCATTCTCAACTCAATCAACAAGAAACATGAATATGAAAAGAAAGTTAGGATTGGCCTAGTTTCAAAGGAAGTAGCTAAAAGGTACTCATCAATGCTTACCAGTATCATAAGAAAGGCAAAACTTGCATATTATGTGAATAGATTCAATGAAGCAAAAGGCAACATGAAAAACACTTGGAAAACTATCTCTAGTATCCTAGGAACTAAACAACACTCACATAACCAAATAAAACTCTACAAGGATGGGGATATACCGTCAACTGATTTAGAAATGGCAAATGAATTTAATAGTTTCTTTTCATCGGTTGGCGCTAATCTTGCCAGTAAAATCCCACAGACTCAGACACATATTAACACATATCTCTCAGGCAGCTATCCAAACTCTCTTCTCCTTTCACCAATCAGCCCGGCAGATGTTGTGTCCATCATACACTCTCTAAAAACCAAGGCAGGGAACACCAGTGAAATTCCGTCCATTGTGTACAAGAGAGCCTCCCATGCCCTTGCCCCACCCATAGCACTACTGTTCAACAAATCTATAGAGTGTCACACCTTCCCTGATATCCTCAAAAAAGCAAGAGTAACGCCAGTCCATAAAGGAGGCAATCCGGCGGACATAAACAATTATAGACCAATATCAAATCTACCCATTCTATCAAAAATATTTGAAAAAATTATTTACAAACAGCTCTATTCCTACCTCGTAAAATTCGACATACTCAGCCCCTGCCAGTTTGGCTTCCGGTCCCAAAAGAGTACCAATGATGCAATCATTAGTCTCCTTGACATTATCTACTCAGCCCTTGACAAAAATGAGTTTCCGATTGGACTCTTCATTGACCTAAGAAAAGCCTTTGATACTGTTAATCACAACTGCCTCTTATTTAAACTCCAGCATTATGGAATCCGAGGCCTTGCCCTTGACTACATCCGATCCTATCTTAGTGACAGACACCAATATGTAACCATCAATGATACAACTTCTTCCACTCTACCAATTACCGTTGGAGTGCCACAGGGCAGCATCTTAGGACCTCTTCTATTTCTTATATATATAAACGATCTGCCTAATGTCTCTAATATTCTCAAACCTATATTGTTTGCTGACGATACTACCCTTATCTACTCAAACCTCAACCCACATAGACTAAATAATGTTGTGAATAATGAATTAAAAAAAAGTTCACTTATGGATGTCAACGAACAAACTAACATTAAACATCGAAAAGACTTACTACATCTTATTTGGAAGCAAATCATCAAATGCAATTCAGCTACAGATAGACAACATTAACATCAGTAATAAAAATGATGGCAAGTTTCTTGGCCTATTCCTAGACAAGAGACTCAACTTCAGCACCCACATTCAACACATAACTAAGAAAGTCTCTAAGACAGTTGGTATACTCTCCAAAATCAGATATTATGTTCCTAACTCTGCTCTCCTCTCACTATATTATGCACTAATCTACCCCTATCTTAATTATGGTATCTGTGCATGGGGGTCTACCACTGCAAACCACCTTAAGCCCATCATCACACAGCAAAAATCTGCTATCAGAATAATAACTAACTCTGCTTTCAGACAACACTCAGCTCCCTTGTTTAAATCTCTAAACTTGCTAAATATTAACTCCCTCCACACATTCTCTTGTGTCAACTACATTTACAAAACCCTGTTCTTAAATGCAAACCATGCTCTGAAACTCTCCCTGGACAGATGTAATAGGACCCATTATCACCACACCAGAAATAAATATCTCTTTGATATCCCCAGGGTCAAACTTAATCTGTGTAAACACTCTATGCAAATTAAGGGACCTTGTCTATGGAACTCACTCCCTAGTGAATTGAAAAACTGTAAAACTTTTGCCTTATTTAAAAGCAAAACCAAAAAGTACCTAACTTCATCTATTTAGTTTCCTACACTGAGCTTTAAATTTGCTCTGTACCTAGTGGTACCCAATCTCCTAATTTTTATGTAATATCAAACAACCTTATCATTGTGTTCATTGCTGTCTTCTTTTATGTGCTAGCCATATGCTGTATTGTGACTACCAATTTTTGTCAACTACCATTCAAGCTGTCATTGCAATCAATCTTATATTGTTTCTGCTGTATTGTGCCTACCAATTTGTTGTCAACTACCATTTTAAGCTGTCATTGCAATCAATCATAGCTACCTATTTGCTTTAATATACTGTACCTATAATTTTCTCTCATCTTTTTTTTTTTCATTCCATGTAATCTGTTATCATTTTTTTGTCTATAAATTTTGCAAGTATTTACCTCCTTAAAATTTTCTTAGATTAAGGACCTGCCCGAAACGCTGCGCGTGCTAGTGGCTTTACAAGACTGTAATTACCATAATTGTATCCTCACATTCCTTATGTACATTCTTGTATATGCATAAATAAATAAATAAATAAATGTGGTTTCCCTACCCTAAGCTGCATCCAGCTTCAGTGCTTATCCAGTAGTACTTTACCCTAGCTTGTTCTTAGTGTAAACCTTGTATCCTGCCTACGTGGACCAAGGCTTTTAACGTAAGATAGTGTGGTAAAGTTATTATTATTATTGTTATTGGTGTGAGTGTATATGGGGGGTTGTTAAGGGGTTAATAAATAAGTACATGAATTACAGAGTATCCCTTCTTCCTGTGTGGGAGCGCATTGATCAACCCTTAGACTAACATATATGGTCTAGTAGCAAGTTATTACTACTGTGGATAGTTTATTTTGGGGGCCGGGCCTTTTAGCTCTCCCATATTTGATACTCTGTCAGATTCAGATTCAGATTCAGATGTTTATTCAGGTAAGGTATATACATACAAGTGATGTTACATTAATGGATTGATATATAGATAGATCTAGTACATACAATGCCTAAAGCCACTATTACGCAATGCGTTTCGGGCAAGAAAACATTAATATCTAGAACTTAATACTAATTGAGCATAAAGAATAAAAGATGTTGAGAACAAATACAAATAAAGATAAAAAAAAGGGGGAAACATGACTGAACAAGCAGCACAAATACAATAGGTTGACAAACAGTGTTGATTAAAAAAGAAAAAAAAAAAAAAAGAAAATAACAGACATGGGTTGACAATAGAGGAGTGAGGTAGATTACAGGGAATTTATTAGGTAGTGTTTAGTTTTTATCTTAAACTGGTTGAGAGAGGTACAGTCTTTAACATGGTTGGGAAGGTCATTCCACATTCTGGGCCCCTTGATTTGCAGAGCATTTCTAGTTTGATTAAGACGTACTCTAGGAATATCAAAACTGTATTTATTTCTGGTGTGGTGCTCATGGGTTCTGTTACAACCTACTATGAAGCTTTTAAGATCAGGATTGGCATTATAGTTTAGCGTTTTATATATGTATAATACACATGAGAGAATGTGCAGAGACTTAATATCTAACATATTAAGAGATTTGAGTAGGGGTACCGAGTGATGTCTGGGGCCAGAGTTGGATATTGTTCTAATAGCGGCTTTGTGTTGGGTAATTAGAGGACGTAAGTGATTTTGGGTAGTAGAACCCCAAGCACAAATACCATAGTTGAGATAAGGATAGATAAGGGAGTAATAGAGAGTCACCAGGGCAGGGCGTGGTACATAATATCTGATCTTAGAAAGAATGCCCACAGTTTTTGAAACTTTTTTAGATATATTTAGAATGTGTCCCTGGAAATTCAGCTTGTGGTCAATGAGAATGCCAAGGAATTTGCCATCTAATTTGTTACAAATTTGGGTATTGTTTATTTTGAGATTTATAAGACTAGAGGATTTATTGCCAAACAGAATATAGAAGGTTTTGTCAATGTTAAGGGTGAGTTTGTTGGCAGTTAGCCAAAGATGGACTTTATTTAGCTCAGTATTTACTGTGGCATTTAGAGCAAGAGGGTCAGGACTGGAGTAAATGAAGGTTGTGTCGTCAGCAAATAGAATTGGTTTGAGGTGTTGGGAGGCATTTGGAAGGTCATTAATGTAGATGAGAAAGAGGAGAGGGCCAAGTATGCTGCCCTGAGGAACACCAATGTTGATGGGTAGGGTGGGAGAAATTGTATTATTCACAGAAACATATTGGAGCCTGTCAGTAAGGTAGGACTCGAGGTATTGTAGGGAGTGTCCTCTGACTCCATAATGATGTAATTTAAGAAGAAGGTTATGGTGGTTGACAGTATCAAAAGCTTTACGCAGGTCCACAAATAACCCAACAGGGAACTCCTTTTTATCAAGAGCTGTATGAATCGAGTTAAGCATACTAATAAGTGCATCGTTAGTGCTTTTTTTGGGTCTGAAGCCATATTGGCAAGGGCTAAGTATATTGAGTTTGGCTAGATATGAGTAAAGCTGCTTGTATATAAGTTTTTCAAAATTTTTTGACAAGTTTGGCAGGATTGATATAGGTCTGTAGTTGTTAACATCTGTGGGGTCACCACATTTGTGGACAGGCGTTACTCTCGCTTCTACTCTCTCGTTACTCTACTCTGTCTTCTAACTACCCTTACCCCTTAATAGTACCAGTTCTCCATAGAAGCACAACACACATATTATTTATAACAAGTGGTTGGCCAGTCCGGAATGAACATTATAAGTGTAAAAAATTAGATTCTTGAGTGCCAAAATTAAAATTTTTTGTTTTCCGCAGAACGTTTGTGTGCTAGCCTAGGGTCCAGCTCATCTAGCAAAGGACATTCTTGCACTGACTGGACACCCAGCTGGATCCCTTCACGATTAAGGTTAGTGTGGCCTTGTGTTAGGGGCCGTGCAAATTTTTGTTTTTTTCCAATTTTTATTTTTTTATTTTTTATTTGGCTGGGAGCTAAAATTGTTAGTGATGTCATCTGAAATGCAGAGACTGGCAATGGAGCCTTCAGTGGTAGAGATAAAGAAACTTAAAAAGTCTAATTTAGTATTGTTAGGCAAGGAATTTGGCCTAGAATTAAATGACGCGGATAAAAAGTGGACTTTGGTGAATGAAATATTACAACATTGTATTGATGAAGAACTATTGGCAAGTGATACACCTTTATGCCAGCCTAGCCAAGCAGAAAGTGCAACTCATAGGGATAGAGAATTAGCTTTAGAGTTAGCAAAAATAAAATTAGAGGAGCAAAGACTCAAAACCGAGGAGGCGAATGCCACTGGACCTCCACCTGCCGGGGATTCAAACTCCAGGCATTATGAGAAAAAGCATAATTTGCCTGAATTTTCCGAGTCAGACCCTGAAAGGTTTTTCAACCATTTTCAGAGATTGGCCATGTCCATGAACTGGCCAAAGGAAGAGTGGGTGAAAATCCTACAGGGAAGACTTAGGGGTAAAGCACAAGATATTTTTATAAACATGCCTGACGACGAGTGTTTTGAATATGATAAAGTCAGGGAATGTATTTTGCGGGCATATGAAATTACTCCTGAAGCTCACCGCCAAGTTTATCGCAACCTTAGGCCTACTCACAACCAACTGCTCACTAAATTTGTTAATGATCAAATTCGATTGTTTGATAGATGGATTCGCTCGGCGAAAGCCGAAACATACGAGGCTCTCAGGAACTTAGTTTTAATGGAGCATTTTATAGATATTATGCCAGAGAATGTTTCACAGTACATTAGAGGAAGGGTAGAGGTAAATTCTAAAATAGGGGATTTGGCCAAGTTGGCAGAAAACTACCAATTGGTGGGCAAAAGGCCCAATAAAAATAATTATACCCCACAGAGTAGCAAAACTTATACCCACAGCCAGTCCAGACCAGCTCATTCTAACCCTTTAACTAATGCACCTTCTGTTTCAGACATAACTAACCCTGTTAAAGTGTCTAGCCTCACGGCACCTAAGGGTGAACCGAAGGGTAATTCTGTTAGTAATGTCTCTTCTCCCCGACGTTTTTGTGGTCACTGTAATCGTTCAAACCACAATATTAGCCGTTGTTGGCAACTGTACCCGGAAAAAAGACCCAATGCTCTAGTTGTGACACAGGGCTTGAGGCCTTCAGAAGGGTTAGGGAGTAAGACCTCCAACCCACAGTGGTTGGACTTGCTTACCCCATTCTTATCGAAAGGGAGACTACTTTTGTCTGAGGGTTCTTCCTGGAAGGACGTGGTGATCTTCCGAGACACCGGTGCCATCCAGACTTTAATTTTAGAGAGTGCGTTGCAAGGTGCCAACACTCTCGACACTGGAGAGGTGGTACTGGTCGAGGGTGTCACTAGTGATACTCGAGCAGTACCCCTCCATAAGGTTACCCTGGAATCTGATTTTCACAAGGGTGTTTGTACAGTCGGAGTCACTTCATACCTACCTTTCCCTAATGTTGATGTAATAGTTGGTAATGATTTAGCAGGGGATAAGGTAGGGGACTCCAGACTGCCTATTATGTTGCCTACCCCTAAGGTTTGCCTGGATCCACCCGCCGCAGAGGATAATGTTGTGTACCCTGCGTGCGCGGTGACCAGGTCTATGGGACTTAAATGTAAGGGCAGCCCTGTGCTTGCCAAGGTGGTAAATCCCGAGGTCACGAGGAGCTTTCCGAGTGTTGAAAACCAAGTGGACCTCGCGGACACATTCATGGCCCGACTCGATGACGTGGCCGAGGACATTGTGGAGAGCCTGCCACCGCCATCTACCGAGAGTAGTGGGGAGGTGGAGGAGAACACTGTTGAGCCTCGGCCAATGGCATCTGACCAAGGCCTAGATGCCTCCTTGAGTGAGTTACAGAAAGCTGACCCCACTCTTGCAGATTGTCATGAGACAGCTGTCTCTATGGAGGAAATTGTAGACGCAGCAACTGGGTACTACTACAATGATCGGATTTTGATGAGAAAATGGAGACCCCAGAATGCTCCCTTGTCAAATGAGTGGGAGGTAGTCCACCAGGTTATGTTGCCGACCTGCTCATGATGATCCTATGGGGGGACATCAAGGTATAAATATTACGTATCACAAAATTTTAAAGTATTTTTTCTGGCCCAAGCTGAAAAGCGATGTGGCAAAATTTTGTAATGCGTGTATTGTTTGTCAACTGGTTGGGAAACCAAACCAGACTCCACCTAAAGCTCCTCTAAGGCCTATTGTCGTGCCAGAGGAACCATTTTCTCATGTGGTAATGGACTGTGTTGGACCATTACCTAGAACTAAGTCTGGTAATATTTACCTAATCACAATGATGTGTATCACTACTCGTTACCCAGAGGCTTTTGCTGTAAGGAACATCCGAGCAAAAACTGTTGTTGCTCGTATGTTGCATTTTTTTCCACTTTTGGACTGCCTCGGGTCGTGCAAACTGACAATGTTACTAATTTTAAGTCTGATGTTTTTGAGCAATTTTGTAAGGAACATGGAATAACTCATAAGGTTTCCAGCCCATACCATCCACAGAGTCAGGGGGTAATTGAACGTTTCCATCTAACTCTGAAGCAGATGTTGAAGACATCGTGCGAGAGTTCCCACACCTTCTGGGATGAGAATTTACCGTATGTTTTGTTTGCGGCTAGAGAGGGATTACAAAGTTCACTGGGTTGTTCTCCTTTTGAGTTAGTCTTTGGCCATAAAGTTCGTAGACCTTTGCAAATGTTACAGGAGAATCTGTTAGAGAACGTAACGTTAACCGAAGGTTCGGCTTTCTTTGCGCAACACCACCAGAGACTCAAGGACTGCAAGGCGGCTGCATTTAAGTATCTTGGCAAGGCCCAAGAAAAGATGAAAGAACGTAACGATGCTAAATCTAAGTTACGGGTATTTCAGCCTGGCGACCCTGTCCTGGTATTAAAGCCTCGACTAGGGAACACTATGTCCCACAAGTACGAAGGCCCCTACATTGTGACAGAAAAGACTGGGGACCTCACGTACAAAGTGAGGCACTCTGACAAACGTAACCAGGTAATGCTCATACATGTAAATCGACTGAAGAAGTTCCAGGGCCCCAGGCCCATTGCACTAACCAATGTTTCCATTTCCAGTGAGAGAGGGGATGATTGTTCTGGGGACCCAACTAATCTCATTTTCAATAATTCTAGTTCTGTGAATGCTGTGGAGGGACTGTCCCATTTGCAGATGGCCCAACGTGAAGAGGTGCAGTCGTTGGTTGATGAATTCTCCAGTCTGTTCGGGGAGGTCCCGACCCAGACTGATGCCATTCGCCATGATGTCGAGTTGACGGACTACACTCCCATTCGCCTTCAACCCTATCGGATGAGTCCAGAAAAGAAGGCCATCGTACGGAAGGAGGTCGACTTCTTGCTCCAGCACGGCCTCATCCGGCCGAGCCAGGGCTCTTGGTGCTCGCCCTGCCTTTTGGTCCCCAAACCAGACGGCTCCTGGCGATTATGCACCGACTGTCGGCAGCTCAACAAGGTGACCATTGTGGATGCCTATCCGCTGCCCCTCCTCGAGGACTGCATCGACGAGTTGGGAAATGTTTTTTTTTTCTTTCAGAGAACTCCTTTGTATTTTTTTGCAGAGAAATTGTTTTTGATTGATTTTTTCTTTTTGTCATATGTTTTTTCTTTTTATTCTCTGTATACTCTTACAAAAAAATATGACTACTATTCTAGTAGTCACATTTTTTTTTCTCTGAAGGTGGGAGGAGTGTTACGACCCTGGGTTCTCCAGTGGAAACCAGAGGTCAAAATTGAGCTATTAAACTTTCTGGTAGTACAGTTGAGTGCATCTCGAGCGGCAATTGTTTGTATCTTCCCTGCCAGACGTAAGACTATTATTGTTTCTCAAAGAGCATTTAAAGACTGAGCTGGGGGTTGATTATTAAATAATAACATAGGCACCAACTTTGCTTACTAATACTTTCTAATCATTTGTAAAGTAACAATACGTTGCATAGGGGAAGATCTTTAATGTGCTTAGCTGCACGATCAATTAGGCTCCTTCCGGCACCACGACATGGGAGGCCTAGCTGGTCGCTAGGAGGTTCCTTCTCTGGCTGGCGTTCGTGCGGACGAGACCTACTCTGTGGCTGCACCCCTAATCTCCTCCCTTCTCCTCTTACTTATTTCCCTTACCTTAAGTTCCTGTACCCTTAAGTTAAGTATTGTATGATTTCTAAGTGTACCTACTCTGGTAGTAACGATTGGTGAGACCTGGGGGTAGTATTTGCCAGTGTTTTGGGTACCCCTAAGTGTTGTGTTTTGTATTAGGGTCCCCCGTGGTTTCCCTACCCTAAGCTGCATCCAGCTTCAGTGCTTATCCAGTAGTACTTTACCCTAGCTTGTTCTTAGTGTAAACCTTGTATCCTGCCTACGTGGACCAAGGCTTTTAACGTAAGATAGTGTGGTAAAGTTATTATTATTATTGTTATTGGTGTGAGTGTATATGGGGGGTTGTTAAGGGGTTAATAAATAAGTACATGAATTACAGAGTATCCCTTCTTCCTGTGTGGGAGCGCATTGATCAACCCTTAGACTAACATATATGGTCTAGTAGCAAGTTATTACTGCTGTGGATAGTTTATTTTGTGGGCCGGGCCTTTTAGCTCTCCCATATTTGATACTCTGTCTTCTAACTACCCTTACCCCTTAATAGTATCAGTTCCCCATAGAAGCCCCACACCATTATTTATAACATAAACCACTATCATGTCACCCCTAACTCTTGGCCTTTCCAGTGAATGCAACTTAAGCTTTGTTAATCTTTCTTCATATGAAAGATTTCTAATTTGGGGAATTAACTTAGTCATCCTACGTTGGACACGTTCAAGTGAATTTATATCCATTCTATAATACGACGACCAAAACTGAACTGCATAATCTAAATGGGGCCTAACCAGAGCAAGATATAGCTTAAGAACCACACCAGGAGTCTTGTTACTAACGCTTCGATTAATAAATCCCAGTGTCCTATTCGCCTTATTACGAACATTCATGCATTGATCTTTTTGTTTTAAATTCTTACTAATCATAACTCCCAGATCCCTTTCGCAATCCGACTTCGCAATCTCAACACCATCTAGCTCGTATCTTGTCACTCTATCATCATTACCTAGCCTCAGAACTTTACATTTATCAGCATTAAACTGCATTTGCCAATCCTTTGACCATTTCAAAACCCTATCTAGATCAACTTGAAGTGATAGTGAGTCCTCCTACGAATTAATTTTCCTACCGATTTTCGTATCATCGGCAAATTTGCAAATGTTGCTACTCAAACTTGAGTCTAAATCATTTATATATATTATAAACAACAGAGGTCCCAGGACAGAGCCCTGAGGTACTCCACTAACAACATTATCCCACTCTGACTTAACCCCATTTATACTAACTCTGTTTTCTTTGGAATAGCCATGCCTTAATCCAAGTTAATATAGCACCCCCAATACCATGAGCTTCTATTTTTTTAATTAGTCTTTCATGTGGCACTGTATCAAAAGCTTTGCTAAAGTCAAGGTACACAACATCACAATCCTTACCACTATCAACTGCCTCAACTATGCTGTAATAAAAAGTTAGCAAATTTGTTAAACATGAACGGCCATTTGTAAAACCATGTTGCGACTCATTTATTAATTTATGTTTTTCAAGATGGAGACGAATTGTATTTGCAATTATTGATTCAAGTAACTTTCCCACAATAGACGTTAGGCTAATTGGCCGATAGTTTGACGCAAGTGATCTATCTCCTTTCTTAAAAATTGGTACCACATTAGCTACCTTCCATGACTTTGGCACTCTGCCTTACTCTATTGATTTATTAAATATGGTAGACAGTGGCTCGGAAAGCTCCTCTTTGTATTATTTAAGCACCCTGGCAAACACTTCATCCGGCCCTGGGGATTTGTTTGGTTTTAGTTTTACTAATTGTTTAATTACATCCTCCCTGGTAACTGCTAAACTAGTCAACCTGTCCTCATCCCCACCCACATAGACATGTTCGGCTGAAGGCCGAACAAGTCTATGTGTCCTTGTATCAAGTACCTTGATTCAAGTACTATGAATCAAGTACCGTGCTCTGGTTAAGCCCCATTTAGAGCTCCTGAGTGTTGTTATATTATCATAGCAATATGGAAGTTGTAGTGAAGGACCTGGTGACTCTAGTGGGAGCCCTGAGATATAAATATATATATATATATATATATATATATATATATATATATATATATATATATATATATATATATATATATATATATATATATATATATATATATATATATATATATATATATATATATATATATATATATATTAGTATATTTTGGTAGCAGTCTTTCCTGTAGACATATATTATTAAATATGACCGAAAAAGTAAGATTAATAATTCTAACACGAATTTTCTCAATCTTTCGTACATTACGCTTCACTGTTGGAGGTAAATCAAAAATCACTTCTCCAAAATTCATTTTTATTTCTAGTCTGACGCGACACGGGCGCGTTTCGTAAAACTTATTACATTTTCAAAGACTTCACAAATACACAACTGATTAGAACTTGCGTTTCTCTGATTTTATATCTACATTTGAGTGAGGTGGGAAGGGTGATGTGGCATTAACACAAGACAGAACACTAGGGGATATTAATAGGGTATTAAAAGTATCAACACAAGACAGAACAGAAACAATGGGTATTGAATAGAAGTGTTTGTAGAAAGCCTATTGGTCCATATTTCTTGATGCTTCTATATTGGAGCGGAGTCTTGAGGTGGGTAGAATATAGTTGTGCAATAATTGGCTGTTGATTGCTGGTGTTGACTTCTTGATGTGTAGTGCCTCGCAAACGTCAAGCCGCCTGTTATCGCTGTATCTATCGATGATTTCTGTGTTGTTTACTAGGATTTCTCTGGCGATGGTTTGGTTATGGGAAGAGATTATATGTTCCTTAATGGAGCCCTGTTGCTTATGCATCGTTAAACGCCAAGAAAGAGATGTTGTTGTCTTGCCTATATACTGGGTTTTTTGGAGCTTACAGTCCCCAAGTGGGCATTTGAAGGCATAGACGACGTTAGTCTCTTTTAAAGCGTTCTGTTTTGTGTCTGGAGAGTTTCTCATGAGTAGGCTGGCCGTTTTTCTGGTTTTATAGTAAATCGTCAGTTGTATCCTCTGATTTTTGTCTGTAGGGATAACGTTTCTATTAACAATATCTTTCAGGACCCTTTCCTCCGTTTTATGAGCTGTGGAAAAGAAGTTCCTGTAAAATAGTCTAATAGGGGGTATAGGTGTTGTGTTAGTTGTCTCTTCGGAGGTTGCATGGCTTTTCACTTTCCTTCTTATGATGTCTTCGATGAAACCATTGGAGAAGCCGTTATTGACTAGGACCTGCCTTACTCTACAGAGTTCTTCGTCGACTTGCTTCCATTCTGAGCTGTGGCTGAGAGCACGGTCGACGTATGCGTTAACAACACTCCTCTTGTACCTGTCAGGGCAGTCGCTGTTGGCATTTAGGCACATTCCTATGTTTGTTTCCTTTGTGTAGACTGCAGTGTGGAAACCTCCGCCCTTTTCCATGACTGTTACATCTAGAAAAGGCAGCTTCCCATCCTTTTCCATCTCGTAAGTGAAACGCAGCACGGAACTCTGCTCAAATGCCTCCTTCAGCTCCTGCAGATGTCTGACATCAGGTACCTGTGTAAAAATGTCGTCAACATACCTGCAGTATATGGCCGGTTTCAAGTTCATGTCGACTAAGACTTTTTGCTCGATGGTACCCATGTAGAAGTTTGCAAACAGGACACCTAGGGGAGAACCCATGGCGACCCCATCTACTTGCTTATACATGTGCCCATCCGGGCTCAAGAAGGGTGCCTCTTTAGTACAAGCTTGGAGTAGTTTCCTCAGAATACTTTCTGGCATGTCAAGAGGAGTACAGGCTGGATCACGATACACTCTGTCGGCTATCATTCCGATTGTCTCGTCCACAGGTACGTTGGTAAACAGCGATTCTACGTCCAACGAGGCTCTTATCCCTGTGGCCCGTGCGCCCCGCAGTAAGTCCACAA
This sequence comes from Procambarus clarkii, assembly GCF_040958095.1. Lineage (NCBI taxonomy): Eukaryota > Metazoa > Arthropoda > Malacostraca > Decapoda > Cambaridae > Procambarus > Procambarus clarkii. The sequence goes on from NC_091222.1 coordinate 16,077,335, forward strand.
ATTCCTTTGGAGACTTCAGGCTGAAGGCGCAAGGAACATAAGGAGTCAGCAGGCCGTTGAGTCGCTTCGCCAGTCTGTACGTGGGTGTGGGTATCTGGCTAATGATTGGCCGAAGTGGGTTTCCAGGCTTGTGCGTCTTGACATTTCCATACGCATATCCAGGTTTATATTCCCCAATGATCTTTGGCAGGTGGAGTCCGGATTTCTTGGCGTTCACAGTTTCGATCAGTTTGTTGACCTTAGCTTTTAATTCGGCTGTAGTGTCCTTCGTTACCTTACAAGCAGAACTTATTGCAGAAGGAGGAAAGAATCGAGGCAACTACAGAAGCACCATACTGTCCCCCGAGCTTAAAGCGGCAGCTAAAAGCCTTCGTGAGAACAAGGAGATAGTTGTCAGGAGAGGTGACAAGTCGCCAATATATGTCATTCTTAAAAAAGACGAATATCTGGCGAAAATGAACATCATACTCTCTGACCAAAGTAAGTTCCAAAGAGTAACGAAGGACACTACAGCCGAATTAAAAGCAAAGGTCAACAAACTGATCGAAACTGTGAACGCCAAGAAATCCGGACTCCACCTGCCAAAGATTATTGGGGAATATAAACCTGGATATGCGTATGGAAATGTCAAGACGCACAAGCCTGGAAACCCACTTCGGCCAATCATTAGCCAGATACCCACACCCACGTACAGACTGGCGAAGCGACTCAACGGCCTGCTGACTCCTTATGTTCCTTGCGCCTTCAGCCTGCATCAAGAAATATGGACCAATAGGCTTTCTACAAACACTTCTATTCAATACCCATTGTTTCTGTTCTGTCTTGTGTTGATACTTTTAATACCCTATTAATATCCCCTCTTGTTCTGTCTTGTGTTAATGCCACATCACCCCTCCCACCTCACTCAAATGTAGATATAAAATCAGAGATACGTAAGTTCTAATCAGTTGTGTATTTGTGAAGTCTTTGAAAATGTAATAAGTTTTACGAAACGCGCCCGTGTCGCGTCAGACTAGAAATAAAAATGAATTTTGGAGAAGTGATTTTTGATTTACCTCCAACAGTGAAGCGTAATGTACGAAAGATTGAGAAAATTCATGTTAGAATTATTAATCTTACTTTTTCGGTCATATTTAATAATATATATATATATATATATATATATATATATATATATATATATATATATATATATATATATATATATATATATATGTGTGTGTGTCGTACCTAGTAGCCAGAACGCACTTCTCAGCCTACTATGCAAGGCCCGATTTGCCTAATAAGCCAAGTTTTCATGAATTAATGGTTTTTCGACTACCTAACCTACCTAACCTAACCTAACCTAACTTTTTCGGCTACCTAACCTAAAATAACCTATAAAGATAGGTTAGGTTAGGTTAGGTAGGGTTGGTTAGGTTCGGTCATATATCTACGTTAATTTTAACTCATATAAAAAAAATTGACCTCATACATAATGAAATGGGTAGGTTTATCATTTCATAAGAAAAAAAGAGAAAATATAGTAATTCAGGAAAACTTGGCTTATTAGGCAAATCGGGCCTTGCATAGTAGGCTGAGAAGCGCGCTCTGGCTACTAGGTACGACATATATTTATATATATATATATATATATATATTTATTTATTTATTTATAAGATACCTGGTGTTGTTCTTCATCTGTACCTTGCTCTGGTTAAGCCCCATTTAGAGCTCCTGAGTGTTGTTATATTATCATAGCAATATGGAAGTTGTAGTGAAGGACCTGGTGACTCTAGTGGGAGCCCTGAGGACAGAGTTGGACTCTCTGCGGGAGGAGGTGCGTCAGCTGAAAGAACAACGAGAAGTAACGGAGGAGACCAATAGTAAAGGAACCTCGTCTTGGAGAGTTGTGAAAGACAGGGGCCTTAAGAAGACTTTGATAAAGCCGCCTTCAAACGCCATAGCAACTTCTAATTCATTTGACGTTTTGGAGGACGAGTGCTGTGGTGAGACTGCGGATCGCGCAAAAGGGAAAGCAACGAAGAGCAAGGAAGCGCAGGCCCCTCAGAGAGTAAAGGAAATACCTAAGCAAACCTTAGTTGTGGGAGATTCCCAGATAAGGTATTTGGATAGGTATTAAAAGTGGGAAATAAGGTATTCCCACTTTTCCAACAGTGGGAAAATGTTGTAAGTGGGGTGCCTCAGGGCTCTGTCCTGGGACCTCTGTTGTTTATAATATATATAAATGATTTAGATTCTGGTTTGAGTAGCAACATTTGCAAATTTGCCGATGATACGAAAATCGGTAGGGAAATTAATTCGGAGGAGGACTCACTATCACTTCAAGTTGATCTAGATAGGGTTTTGAAATGGTCGAAGGATTGGCAGATGCAGTTTAATGCTGATAAATGTAAAGATCTGAGGTTAGGTAATGATGATAGGGTTACAAGATACGAGCTAGATGGTGTTGAGATTGCGAAGTCAAATTGCGAAAGGGATCTGGGAGTTATGATTAGTAAGAATTTAAAACAAAAGGATCAATGCATAAATGTTCGTAATAAGGCAAATCGGACACTTGGATTTGTTAATCGCAGCGTTAGTAACAAGACACCTGGTGTGGTTCTCAAGCTATATCTTGCTCTAGTTAGGCCCCATTTAGATTATGCAGTTCAGTTTTGGTCGCCATATTATAGAATGGATATAAATTCACTTGAACGTGTCCAGCGAAGGATGACTAAGTTAATTCCCCAAATTAGAAATCTTTCATATGAAGAAAGATTAACAAAGCTTAAGTTGCATTCACTGGAAAGGCGAAGAGTTAGGGGTGACATGATAGAGGTTTACAAGTGGGTGAATGAACACAACAAAGGGGATATTAATAGGGTATTAAAAGTATCAACACAAGACAGAACACGAAACAATGGGTATAAATTGGATAAGTTTAGATTTAGGAAAGACTTGGGTAAATAATGGTTCAGTAACAGGGTTGTTGATTTGTGGAACCAATTGCCGCGTAACATTGTGGAGGTGGGGTCCCTCGATTGTTTCAAGCATGGGTTGGACATGTATATGAGTGGGATTGGGTGGTTATAAATAGGAGCTGCCTCGTATGGGCCAATAGGCCTTCTGCAGTTGCCTTTGTTCTTATGTTCTTATGATAGTGGTAAGGATTGTGATGTTGTGTACCTTGGCTTTAGCAAAGCTTTTGATACAGTGCCACATGAAAGACTAATTAAAAAGATAGTCTCATGGTATTGGGGGTGCTATATTAAGCTGGATTAGGGCATGGCTATACCAAAGGAAACAGAGAGTTAGTATAAATGGAATCAAGTCAGAGTGGGAAAATGTTGTAAGTGGAGTGACTCAAGGCACTGTCCTGGGACCTCTGTTGTTTATAATATATATAAATGATTTAGATTCAGGTTTGAGTAGCAACATTTGCAAATTTGCCGATGATACGAAAATCGGTAGGGAAATTAATTCGGAGGAGGACTCACTATCACTTCAAGTTGATCTAGATAGGGTTTTGAAATGGTCAAAGGATTGGTAGATGCAGTTTAATGCTGATAAATGTAAAGTTCTGAGGTTAGGTAATGATGATAGAGTTACAAGATACGAGCTAGATGGTGTTGAGATTGCGAAGTCGGATTGCGAAAGGGATCTGGGAGTTATGATTAGTATGATTAGATTATGGTGTTATGATTAGATTATGGGAGTTATGATTAGATCCGATGATTAGTTAGATTAATCCCCCCAAATTAGAAATCTTTCATATGAAGAAAGATTAACAAAGCTTAAGTTGCATTCACTGGAAAGGCGAAGAGTTAGGGGTGACATGATAGAGGTTCACAAGTGGATGAATGGACAGGGGGGATATTAATAGGGTATTAAAAATATCAACACAAGACAGAACACGAAACAATGGGTATAAATTGGATAAGTTTAGATTTAGGAGACTTGGGTAAATACTGGTTCAGTAACAGGGTTGTTGATTTGTAGAACCAATTGCCGCATAACGTGGTGGAGGTGGTGTCCCTCGATTGTTTCAAGCGCGGGTTGGACAAGTATATGAGTGGGATTGGGTGGTTATAGATAGGAGCTGCCTCGTATGGGCCAATAGGCCTTCTGCAGTTACCTTTGTTCTTATGTTCTTAAGAATTTAAAACAAAAGGATCAATGCATAAATGTTCGTAATAAGGCAAATCGGACACTTGGATTTATTAATCGCAGCGTTAGTAACAAGACACCTGGTGTGGTCCACCGATCATATGTGGCATTCTTCCAAGAAATGGAGTGGGAAATGAATGGATGTCGAGAGCACTTGGTGTCAATTGCCGGTTGGAAAGATATTGCAAATCAAATGCAAAATCTTTCATATACAACTGGGAACGCTTCTATGGAAGAAATGAAATGTATGCTCGTGATGGTGTGCATCTATCGAGGGCTGGGGTTGTTGCTGTTGCTGGATTAGGGCATGGCTATACCAAAGGAAACAGAGAGTTAGTATAAATGGAATCAAGTCAGAGTGGGAAAATGTTGTAAGTGGAGTGCCTCAAGGCTCTGTCCTGGGACCTCTGTTGTTTATAATATATATAAATGATTTAGATTCAGGTTTGAGTAGCAACATTTGCAAATTTGCCGATGATACGAAAATCGGTAGGGAAATTAATTCGGAGGAGGACTCACTATCACTTCAAGTTGATCTAGATAGGATTTTGAAATGGTCAAAGGATTGGCAGATGCAGTTTAATGCTGATAAATGTAAAGTTCTGAGGTTAGGTAATGATGATAGAGTTACAAGATACGAGCTAGATGGTGTTGTGATTGCGAAGTCGGATTGCGAAAGGGATCTGGGAGTTATGATTAGTAAGAATTTAAAACAAAAGGATCAATGCATAAATGTTCGTAATAAGGCAAATCGGACACTTGGATTTATTAATCGCAGCGTTAGTAACAAGACACCTGGTGTGGTTCTCAAGCTATATCTTGCTTTAGTTAGGCCCCATTTAGATTATGCAGTTCAGTTTTGGTCGCCATATTATAGAATGGATATAAATTCACTTGAACGTGTCCAGCGTAGGATGACTAAGTTAATTCCCCAAATTAGAAATCTTTCATATGAAGAAAGATTAACAAAGCTTAAGTTGCATTCACTGGAAAGGCGAAGAGTTAGGGGTGACATGATAGAGGTTTACAAGTGGATGAATGGACATAACCGGGGGGATATTAATAGGGTATTAAAAGTATCAACACAGGACAGAACACGAAACAATGGATATAAATTGGATAAGTTTAGATTTAGGAAAGACTTGGGTAAATACTGGTTCAGTAACAGGGTTGTTGATTTGTGGAACCAATTGCCGCGTTACATTGTGGAGGTGGGGTCCCTCGATTGTTTCAAGCACGGGTTGGACAAGTATATGAGTGGGATTGGGTGGTTATAGAATAGGAGCTGCCTCGTATGGGCCAATAGGCCTTCTGCAGTTACCTTTGTTCTTATGTTCTTAACTCGAGGGAACCAGTGGTTAGAGGTGTTTGTTTGGGTTTAAACTGTTAGTAGATAGTGGTATGGGAATTGATTTGGAGGAAGGAGGTAATAAAAGTATGTGTTCGTGGGAGAAAAGAATTGGCAAAATGATCAGGGAAAGAAAAGGGCCTCAAAATAACAATTCACTTAAGATATATTACACTAACAGTAGAAGTCTAAGAAATAAAATTAATGAATTAAATGCTCTTGTCTGCACAGAAAAAATAGATATTATTGCACTTACCGAAACGTGGATGAACGTAGAAAATAGAGAACTATTAGCTGAATATCAGATAAATGGATTTAAACTATTTCACACAGATAGATATATTAGACGAGGAGGGGGAGTAGCCATATATGTTAGGGACAATTTGAAATGTAGTCTCAAAGAGGGAATCAAAACTGAGCCACACACAGAAACTATTTGGATAGAATTAAACTAAAAAGCAAATAATATTATAATAGGAGCTATATATAGGCCACCAAATTTAGACAGAATTAAAGCAAACATCTATGGGATGAAATATCTAGAGCATCTAGATCTAACAGTATTTATGTCATGGGTGACTTTAATTTTAGTGGAATAAACTGGGTGAACAAAACAGGGAATAGTGAAGCAGATGATTTTCTAGAATTAATTGACGATTGCTTTCTTACGCAACACATTAAGGAACCAACGCGGGAAAATAATATTTTAGATTTAGTGTTAACTAACAGGGAAACACAAATTAATGACATCGAAATAGGGAGTGAGCTAGGGAACAGTGATCACAAAGTTATCAGATTTAGCATAGAATGGAATAGACCTGTAGGAGAAAATTCTGTTAAAGTGCCAGATTTTCGAAAAGCTGATTTTAATAGCCTAAGAAATTTTTTGGGTCAAATAGATTGGAAAGTCTTGGGTATGGGGTGTGGGCCGGTCTTAGAGCGAGACATGAACCCAGCGACAGGTGACGTAAAAGGGGATTTCGATGTGGATTTAATATATAACTTATTTAAGAATATTCTAAACAAAGCACAGGAACGTTGCTTTGTTTAGAATGTTATAGATCGAATACTAATGACCCAAAGTGGATAACAAATAATTTAAAGAACCTTATAGGTAAAAAGAGAGCTTGGTACAAAAGGATTAAGAATGGGGAAGTCAGGTTAGAACAGGAATTCATACAACTGGTTAGAAATGTTAAAAAGGAGATTAGGAAAGCAAAAAGAAACTATGAAGTTCGCATAGCAGAGCAAGCAAAGTCAAATCCTAAAGATTTTTTTCAGTTATATCGAACTAAGACTAGGGAAAGGATAGGTCCATTAAAATCTGAGACAGGTCAAATAACGGATAATGACAAGGAGATGAGTAGTATTTTTAACAAATATTTTATATCTGTATTTACTAAAGAAGAACTTAACAATATGCCTTCAGCCGAACAAGTCTATGTGGGTGAGGATGAGGACAGGTTGACTAGTTTAGCAGATACCAGGGAGGATGTAATTAAACAATTAGAAAAACTAAAACCAAACAAATCGTAATAAGGCGAAACAGTTCGAACCAAACAGTTCGTAATAAGGCGAATAGGACACTGGGATTTATTAATCGCAGCGTTAGTAACTAGACACCTGGTGTGGTTCTTAAGCTATATCTTGCTCTAGTTAGGCCCCATTTAGATTATGCAGTTCAGTTTTGGTCGCCATATTATAGAATGGATATAAATTCACTTGAACGTGTCCAGCGTAGGATGACTAAGTTAATTCCCCAAATTAGAAATCTATCATATGAAGAAAGATTAACAAAGCTTAAGTTGCATTCACTGGAAAGGCGAAGAGTTAGGGGTGACATGATAGAGGTTTACAAGTGGATGAATGGACACAACAGGGGGGATATTAATAGGGTATTAAAAGTATCAACACAAGACAGAACACGAAACAATGGGTATAAATTGGATAAGTTTAGATTTAGGAAAGACTTGGGTAAATACTGGTTCAGTAACAGGGTTGTTGATTTGTGGAACCAATTACCGCGTAACGTGCTGGAGGTGGGGTCCCTCGATTGTTTCAAGCGCGGGTTGGACAAATATATGAATGGGATTGGGTGGTTATAAATAGGAGCTGCCTCGTATGGGCCAATAGGCCTTCTGCAGTTGTATTTGTTCTTATGTAGATTATGCAGTTCAGTTTTGCTCGCCATACTATAAAATGGAATGGATATAAATTCACTAGAACGCGTCCAGAGTATGATAAAGTTAATCCCACAAATTAGAAACCTGTTATATGAAGAAAAATTGATAAAGCTTAAATCACATTCTGTGGCAAGGCAAACAACTAGGGGTGACACGATAAAGGTAAATAAGTGGATGAATGGGCATAAAGAGGATATTAAAAGGGTATTAAGAGTATCAACACAAGACAGGACACGAAACAATGGGTATAAATTGGATAAGTTTACATTTAAGAAAGACCTGTACAAATACTAGTTGTTGATTAGTGGAACCAAAAACCGTGTAACGTGGTGGAGGTGAGCTCCCTCTATTGTTTAAAAATTGTGGTTGGGTTGCGTTTCAAACGTCGGGTTGGACATGTATACGAGTGGGATTGGGTGGTCTATTGGACCTTAGGAGCTTCCTCGTATGGTCCAATAGACCTTCTGCAGTTATCTTTATTCTTACGTTCTTTATTCTTACGTTCTTTTATTCTTACGTTCTCATGTTCTTTTACTCATATGTTCTCATGTTCTTAATTACCGCGTAACGTGGTGGAGGTGGGGTCCCTCGATTGTTTCAAGCGTGGGTTGGACATATATACGAGTGGGATTGGGTGGTTATAAATAAGAGTTGCCTCGTATGGGCCAATAGGCCTTTTGCAGTTACCTTGTTCGTATGTTCTTATGGGTTACACAGTAAGAGCTAGATGGTGTTGAGATTGCAAAAGGGATCTGGGAGTTATGATTAGTAAGAATTTTAAACAAAAAAATCAATGCCTAAATGTTTGTAATAAGAACATAAAAACAAAGGTAACTGCAGAAGGCCTATTGGCCCATACGAGGCAGCTCCTATCTATAAGCACCCAATCCCACTCATATACATGTCCAACCAGCGCTTGAAACAATTGAGGGACCCCACCTCCACCACGTTACGCGGTAATTGGTTCCACAAATCAACAACCCTGTTACCGAACCAGTATTTACCCAAGTCTTTTCTAAATCTTAACTTATCCAATTTATACCCCATTGTTTCGTGTTCTGTCTTGAGTTGATACTTTTAATACCCTATTAATATCCCCTTTGTTATGTCCATTCATCCACTTGTAAACTTCTATCATGTCTATCATAACATGGTGTTGTTATGATAGAACCAAGATACCTGGTGTTGTTCTTCAGGTATATCTTGCTCTGGTAAGGGCGTTTTAAATTATGCAGTTCAGTTCTGGTCGCCGTACTATAAAATGGATATAAATTCAAGTTAATCCCACAAAAAAAAAAAGAGATTGACGAAGCTAAAATTTCATTCACCAGAAAGGCGAAGAAATAGAGGTGACACATAGGTGATAGAGGTGAATAATTGGATAAATGGACATAACCAAAAGGATATTAATAGGGTATTAAAAGTATCAACACAAGACAGAACAACAACTCAATGGGTAGTAGTAGCTTTTACATGGGCGCCTGCAGCCTGCTGATGTTGATGTAATGTTGGTTTTTTTAACTCGTCGCCGCCTCAACATGGGAAGGGTTACCTATAGTTATAGTTCTTCGAGTAGCAGCAGCATTGAGTGCATATACCCATTGAGTGTCGCAGGGTCAAGTGAGAGTGATGACAGTACCAACAGTGAAAGGGAAAGAAAAAGAAAGCAGATGAAAAAGAAAAGCTCCAAACTTAAGAAAGAGAAAAGAATAAAAAAACTACAAGTGGTGTAAGTGATGATGAGGAAACAGAATCTGATGATAGAGAGAAAAGGAAGAGACTGAAACATTCAAAACACAAAGGTGAAACTGATGAATATTACACAAACAATTGTGATACAAGAAATGATCGAAATCACCGTAGCGGTGTTAAGCACAAACACCACCGCAAACACAAGCATCGACATCGTCGCAGTGAAGAACAGCAAGAGTGGAGAAGAGAAGGATCTGTAGATAACACTGAAATAAGAAGAGGAAGAGATGATGAAGAAAGAAAATATATAGATAGACTTGAATATGAAAAACCAGATAGCGAGAGAAGGAGGGAGAGAGATGATACTGATAGAAAGGATAAGAGAGAAGAAAGAAAACAGAAAGAGAGATAAGAAAGCAGGCAGATCAAAAGCAAATGGGATGAGGAAGAGAATACACAGTATGATGCTAACAAGCGAATCAAAGTAGAATCGGATATGAATGAAGATAATGGCAGGGATGAGACTAGCAGGCCAGCTTGGGGAACAAGAAATAATATAAAGAAAGAGAATTTATTAATATCAGAAGAGAAAAAGCAGAAGCCTAACTTGGGACTATCTGCGAAGCTGGCTGAAGATGCTAACACTTTTAATGGTGTTGCTATAAAATACTCCCAACCACCTGAGGCCAGGAAGCCTAAACGACGATGGAGATGGTATATTTTCAAAGGTGAAGAAGATCTTCCATTTCTTCCACTACACCGTCAGAGTGCGTACCTTATTGGCCGTGATCGCAGAGTAGCAGATATTCCAACAGACCACCCATCCTGCTCCAACCAACATGCCGTCCTGCAGTACAGACTTGTCTTGTATAATAGAGAAGATGCAACTAAAGGTCGAACTGTCAAGCCATATATTTTAGACCTTGAATCAGCTAATGGGACATATGTCAATAATTGTAGAATTGACTCCCGTAGATTTGTAGAGCTGCTGGAAAAGGATGTTGTACAGTTTGGCTACAGCTCTAGACAATATATTTTGCTGCACGAGGGATCGAGAGGAGATGATGAAAATGATCCAGATATGGGTGTGAAGCTTAGTCCTGTTTCCCTTCTCAGAACCAATTAGATGGACTAAAAAATTGTAGTAGGATCCTAAAAGTTGAAGAACCATGTATACAATATATTGAATGTGCTTGTGTTTCATAAAAATTTATGTCTGTATTCTTTTTTTTCTATCCTGTCAGTGTTATATAATAATACAGTACTGTATATGTGAAACACTTAGCATTTTCACACACTAACGTGATGCATCACATGAACAAATCCACAAGGGCCGTGATGAGGATTCTAACCCGGGAGCATCCCAGACACTGCCTTAATCGACTGAGCTACGACAGGGTAAAAGGGTTGAAACCGAAGTTCTACTGAACTTACCGTAGACTCTCTGAGGCACAAACCAGGCTTTTACACAACCCCCCCCCCCTGCACCCGAGCTATGTCAATAGGCCGTTCTCCCTCTTCGCCCTTTTACCCTGTCGTAGCTCAGTCGATTAAGGCAGTGTCTGGGATGCTTCCGGGTTCGAATCCTCATCACGGCCCTTGTGGATTTGTTCACTTAGCATTTTAGTATTTATTTTTCTACAAAGACAATTGTAGAAGGAAAAAAGCAGTTTTGCAAGAGATACATTATAAAAAGCACTTCCCACTAAAACATATGATAGGACCCACACCATTGAATGGTGGTAATCGACTTTCATGCAGTGATTTGCTTATTTAGGATGAGGACACAAATTTAGATAATACACATTTAAAAAAATATGTATCTTTTTTTTATGCAATAGATACATGTGTATGTGTGTCTGTGTATTTATAAGCCAAGAAGTGGCTTATAAATAGTAACTAAGCCGTTTTGGCTACTAGGCACGATATATTTATATGTTAATAAAATATTAAATATTTACAATGAATTAGTGAGACAAATGTGTTCCAATGATCCTACTTAAATCGCCCTTTAATTGAATAAAAATGTATTAAAAATAGATCTAAGTTATATACCACTGCTAATGTTCAAATTACTTTCTTTTGTGATCTGTATCAAAGCAGATTCAATTATGTTTTTGTTATAGGTGCTTTTACAATTCGTTATTGAAGAAGCCATCTTCCAATCAATTTGGTGAGCATCGTCTGACAGATAAACAAACAAAGCATTAGACAATTGGTTCCCATAGCAGAGCAAGCAAAGTCAAATCCTAAAGGGTTTTTTCAGTTATATCGAACTAAGACTAGGGAAAGGTCCACTAAAATCTGAGACAGGTCAAATAACGGATAATGACAAGGAGATGAGTAGTATTTTTAACAAATATTTTATATCTGTATTTACTAAAGAAGAACTTAACAATATGCCTTCAGCCGAACAAGTCTATGTGGGTGGGGATGAGGACAGGTTGACTAGTTTAGCAGTTACCAGGGAGGATGTAATTAAACAATTAGAAAAACCAAACAAATCCCCAGGGCAGGATGAAGTGTTTGCCAGGGTGCTTAAAGAATGCAAAGAGGAGCTTTTTGAGGTGGGTAGAATATAGTTGTGCATTAATTGGCTGTTGATTGCTGGTGTTGACTTTTTGATGCGTAGTGCCTCGCAAACGTCAAGCCGTCTGCTATCGCTGTATCTATCGATGATTTCTGTGTTGTTTACTAGGATTTCTCTGGCGATGGTTTGGTTGTGGGAAGATATTATATGTTCCTTAATGGAGCCCTGTTGCTTATGCATCGTTAAACGCCTAGAAAGAGATGTTGTTGTCTTGCCTATATACTGGTTTTTTTTTGGAGCTTACAGTCCCCAAGAGGGCATTTGAAGGCATTGACGACGTTGGTCTCTTTTAAAGCGTTCTGCTTTGTGTCTGGAGAGTTTCTCATGAGTAGGCTGGCCGTTTTTCTGGTTTTATAGTAAATCGTCAGTTGTATCCTCTGATTTTTGTCTGTAGGGATAACGTTTCTATTAACAATATCTTTCAGGACCCTTTCCTCCGTTTTATGAGCTGTGGAAAAGAAGTTCCTGTAAAATAGTCTAATAGGGGGTATAGGTGTTGTGTTAGTTGTCTCTTCAGAGGTTGCATGGAGTTTCACTTTCCTTCTTATGATGTCTTCGACGAAACCATTGGAGAAGCCGTTGTTGACTAGGACCTGCCTTACCCTACAGAGTTCTTCGTCGACTTGCTTCCATTCTGAGCTGTGGCTGAGAGCACGGTCGACATATTCGTTAACAACACTCCTCTTGTACCTGTCTGGGCAGTCGCTGTTGGCATTTAGGCACATTCCTATGTTCGTTTCCTTAGTGTAGACTGCAGTGTGGAAACCTCCGCTCTTTTCCATGACTGTTACATCTAGAAAGGGCAGCTTCCCATCCTTTTCCATCTCGTAAGTGAAACGCAGCACGGAACTCTGCTCAAACGCCTCCTTCAGCTCCTGCAGATGTCTGACATCAGGTACCTGTGTAAAAATGTCGTCAACATACCTGCAGTATATGGCCGGTTTCAAGTTCATGTCGACTAAGACTTTTTGCTCGATGGTACCCATGTAGAAGTTTGCAAACAGGACACCTAGGGAAGAACCCATGGCGACCCCATCTACTTGCTTATACATGTGCCCATCCGGGCTCAAGAAGGGTGCCTCTTTAGTACAAGCTTGGAGTAGTTTCCTTAGAATATTTTCTGGTATGTCAAGAGGAGTACAGGCTGGATCACGATACACTCTGTCGGCTATCATCCCGATTGTCTCGTCCACAGGTACGTTGGTGAACAGTGATTCTACGTCCAACGAGGCTCTTATCCCTGTGGCCCGTGTGCCCCGCAGTAAGTCAACAAATTCCTTTGGAGACTTCAGGCTGAAGGCGCAAGGGACATAAGGAGTCAGCAAGCCGTTGAGTCGCTTCGCCAGTCTGTACGTGGGTGTGGGTATCTGGCTAATGATTGGCCGAAGTGGGTTTCCAGGCTTGTGTGTCTTGACATTTCCATACGCATATCCAGGTTTATATTCCCCAATAATCTTTGGCAGGTGGAGTCCGGATTTCTTGGCGTTCACAGTTTCGATCAGTTTGTTGACCTTTGCTTTTAATTCGGCTGTAGTGTCCTTCGTTACCCTTTATAATTTAGTTTGGTCAGAGAGTATGAGGTTCATTTTCGCCAGATATTCGTCTTTTTTAAGAATGACGTATATTGGCGACTTGTCGCCTCTCCTGACAACTATCTCCTTGTTCTCACGAAGGCTTTTAGCTGCCGCTTTGAGCTTGGGGGACAGTATGGTGCTTCTGTAATTGCCTCGATTCTTTCCGCCTTCCGCAATAAGTTCTGCTTGTAAGGTATCTTTGGTAGTGACCTTCTTTTGTGTCTCGAGGTCGAATATGTCGTCCAACAGGATTTCCAACTCCACTTTCCGGACCATCTCACTCGGTCTGGACATAACGTGACAGTTCATACCCAGATTTAGGAGAGTGATTTGGTCCTCAGTGAGGTTAATTCCTGCAAGGTTCAGGAAGCCATCTCTTGGTCGTGGAATTGCCATAGGTCCTCCATATAACGTTGTTAGTTTCTTGATAATCCTTGTTTCAGTGCTGAGGTGATGTCGGTCTGTGAGGATGTCGAGGTGTTGTTCAATGCGGGTACGGAGACTTTCGTCGATGTTCCTATTTCTCCATTCGTTTGTAGCATGAAGTAGTTGCGTTTTGTTGTCTTTGATTTCATTTTCCGCCTTGTATATCTGATCACGAATCAGATCCTGGCGATATTTTATCGTGAAGGCTTGATTCCTTGCTGCTGGGTCGTGCGTTTTAATATTAGTATATTTTGGTAGCAGTCTTTCCTGTAGACATATATTATTAAATATGACCGAAAAAGTAAGATCAATAATTCTGACACGAATTTTCTCGATCTTTCGTACATTTCTTTTCACTGTTGGTGGTAATTCAAAAATCAATTCTCCAAAATTCATTTTTATTTCTAGTCTGACGCGACACTTGAGCGCGTTTCGTAAAACTTATTACATTTTCAAAGACTTTAGTTTACACATACACAACTGAATAGAACTTACACATCTCCGATTTGTTTATATCTACATTTGAGTGAGGTGGATGGGGTGAGGTGGTATTAATTTCATCAACACAAGACAGGAAACAATGGGTATTGAATGGAAGTGATTGTAGAAAGCCTATTGGTCCGTATTTCTTGATGCTTCTATATTGGAGCGGAGTCTTGAGGTGGGTAGAATATAGTTGTGCATTAATTGGCTGTTGATTGCTGGTGTTGACATTTTAATGCGTAGTGCCTCGCAAACGTCAAGCCGCCTGCTATCGCTGTATCTATCGATGATTTCTGTGTTGTTTACTAGGATTTCTCTGGCGATGGTTTGGTTGTGGGAAGAGATTATATGTTCCTTAATGGAGCCCTGTTGCTTATGCATCGTTAAACGCCTAGAAAGAGATGTTGTTGTCTTGCCTATATACTGTTTTTTTTTGGAGCTTACAGTCCCCAAGAGGGCATTTGAAGGCATAGACGACGTTGGTCTCTTTTAAAGCGTTCTGCTTTGTGTCTGGAGAGTTTCTCATGAGTAGGCTGGCCGTTTTTCTGGTTTTATAGTAAATCGTCAGTTGTATCCTCTGATTTTTGTCTGTAGGGATAACGTTTCTATTAACAATATCTTTCAGGACCCTTTCCTCCGTTTTATGAGCTGTGGAAAAGAAGTTCCTGTAAAATAGTCTAATAGGGGGTATAGGTGTTGTGTTAGTTGTCTCTTCAGAGGTTGCATGGCGTTTCACTTTCCTTCTTATGATGTCTTCGACGAAACCATTGGAGAAGCCGTTGTTGACTAGGACCTGCCTTACCCTACAGAGTTCTTCGTCGACTTGCTTCCATTCTGAGCTGTGGCTGAGAGCACGGTCGACATATTCGTTAACAACACTCCTCTTGTACCTGTCTGGGCAGTCGCTGTTGGCATTTAGGCACATTCCTATGTTCGTTTCCTTAGTGTAGACTGCAGTGTGGAAACCTCCGCTCTTTTCCATGACTGTTACATCTAGAAAGGGCAGCTTCCCATCCTTTTCCATCTCATAAGTGAAACGCAGCACGGAACTCTGCTCAAACGCCTCCTTCAGCTCCTGCAGATGTCTGACATCAGGTACCTGTGTAAAAATGTCGTCAACATACCTGCAGTATATGGCCGGTTTCAAGTTCATGTCGACTAAGACTTTTTGCTCGATGGTACCCATGTAGAAGTTTGCAAACAGGACACCTAGGGGAGAACCCATGGCGACCCCATCTACTTGCTTATACATGTGCCCATCCGGGCTCAAGAAGGGTGCCTCTTTAGTACAAGCTTGGAGTAGTTTCCTTAGAATATTTTCTGGTATGTCAAGAGGAGTACAGGACTGGATCACGATACACTCTGTCGGCTATCATCCCGATTGTCTCGTCCACAGGTACGTTGGTGAACAGTGATTCTACGTCCAACGAGGCTCTTATCCCTGTGGCCCGTGTGCCCCGCAGTAAGTCAACAAATTCCTTTGGAGACTTCAGGCTGAAGGCGCAAGGGACATAAGGAGTCAGCAGGCCGTTGAGTCGCTTCGCCAGTCTGTACGTGGGTGTGGGTATCTGGCTAATGATTGGCCGAAGTGGGTTTCCAGGCTTGTGTGTCTTGACATTTCCATACGCATATCCAGGTTTATATTCCCCAATAATCTTTGGCAGGTGGAGTCCGGATTTCTTGGCGTTCACAGTTTCGATCAGTTTGTTGACCTTTGCTTTTAATTCGGCTGTAGTGTCCTTCGTTACCCTTTGGAATTTAGTTTGGTCAGAGAGTATGAGGTTCATTTTCGCCAGATATTCGTCTTTTTTAAGAATGACGTATATTGGCGACTTGTCGCCTCTCCTGACAACTATCTCCTTGTTCTCACGAAGGCTTTTAGCTGCCGCTTTGAGCTCGGGGGACAGTATGGTGCTTCTGTAATTGCCTCGATTCTTTCCGCCTTCCGCAATAAGTTCTGCTTGTAAGGTATCTTTGGTAGTGACCTTCTTTTGTGTCTCGAGGTCGAATATGTCGTCCAACAGGATTTCCAACTCCACTTTCCGGGCCATCTCACTCGGTCTGGACATAACGTGACAGTTTATACCCAGATTTAGGAGAGTGATTTGGTCCTCAGTGAGGTTAATTCCTGCAAGGTTCAGGAAGCCATCTCTTGGTCGTGGAATTGCCATAGGTCCTCCATATAACGTTGTTAGTTTCTTGATAATCCTTGTTTCAGTGCTGAGGTGATGTCGGTCTGTGAGGATGTCGAGGTGTTGTTCAATGCGGGTACGGAGACTTTCGTCGATGTTCCTATTTCTCCATTCGTTTGTAGCATGAAGTAAGTTGCGTTTTGTTGTCTTTGATTTCATTTTCCGCCTTGTATATCTGATCACGAATCAGATCCTGGCGATATTTTATCGTGAAGGCTTGATTCCTTGCTGCTGGGTCGTGCGTTTTAATATTAGTATATTTTGGTAGCAGTCTTTCCTGTAGACATATATTATTAAATATGACCGAAAAAGTAAGATCAATAATTCTGACACGAATTTTCTCGATCTTTCGTACATTTCTTTTCACTGTTGGTGGTAATTCAAAAATCAATTCTCCAAAATTCATTTTTATTTCTAGTCTGACGCGACACTTGAGCGCGTTTCGTAAAACTTATTACATTTTCAAAGACTTTAGTTTACACATACACAACTGAATAGAACTTACACATCTCCGATTTGTTTATATCTACATTTGAGTGAGGTGGATGGGGTGAGGTGGTATTAATTTCATCAACACAAGACAGGAAACAATGGGTATTGAATGGAAGTGATTGTAGAAAGCCTATTGGTCCGTATTTCTTGATGCTTCTATATTGGAGCGGAGTCTTGAGGTGGGTAGAATATAGTTGTGCATTAATTGGCTGTTGATTGCTGGTGTTGACTTTTTAATGCGTAGTGCCTCGCAAACGTCAAGCCGCCTGCTATCGCTGTATCTATCGATGATTTCTGTGTTGTTTACTAGGATTTCTCTGGCGATGGTTTGGTTGTGGGAAGAGATTATATGTTCCTTAATGGAGCCCTGTTGCTTATGCATCGTTAAACGCCTAGAAAAAGATGTTGTTGTCTTGCCTATATACTGTTTTTTTTTGGAGCTTACAGTCCCCAAGAGGGCATTTGAAGGCATAGACGACGTTGGTCTCTTTTAAAGCGTTCTGCTTTGTGTCTGGAGAGTTTCTCATGAGTAGGCTGGCCGTTTTTCTGGTTTTATAGTAAATCGTCAGTTGTATCCTCTGATTTTTGTCTGTAGGGATAACGTTTCTATTAACAATATCTTTCAGGACCCTTTCCTCCATTTTATGAGCTGTGGAAAAGAAGTTCCTGTAAAATAGTCTAATAGGGGGTATAGGTGTTGTGTTAGTTGTCTCTTCAGAGGTTGCATGGCGTTTCACTTTCCTTCTTATGATGTCTTCGACGAAACCATTGGAGAAGCCGTTGTTGACTAGGACCTGCCTTACCCTACAGAGTTCTTCGTCGACTTGCTTCCATTCTGAGCTGAGGCTGAGAGCACGGTCGACATATTCGTTAACAACACTCCTCTTGTACCTGTCTGGGCAGTCGCTGTTGGCATTTAGGCACATTCCTATGTTCGTTTCCTTAGTGTAGACTGCAGTGTGGAAACCTCCGCTCTTTTCCATGACTGTTACATCTAGAAAGGGCAGCTTCCCATCCTTTTCCATCTCGTAAGTGAAACGCAGCACGGAACTCTGCTCAAACGCCTCCTTCAGCTCCTGCAGATGTCTGACATCAGGTACCTGTGTAAAAATGTCGTCAACATACCTGCAGTATATGGCCGGTTTCAAGTTCATGTCGACTAAGACTTTTTGCTCGATGGTACCCATGTAGAAGTTTGCAAACAGGACACCTAGGGGAGAACCCATGGCGACCCAATCTACTTGCTTATACATGTGCCCATCCGGGCTCAAGAAGGGTGCCTCTTTAGTACAAGCTTGGAGTAGTTTCCTTAGAATATTTTCTGGTATGTCAAGAGGAGTACAGGCTGGATCACGATACACTCTGTCGGCTATCATCCCGATTGTCTCGTCCACAGGTACGTTGGTGAACAGTGATTCTACGTCCAACGAGGCTCTTATCCCTGTGGCCCGTGTGCCCCGCAGTAAGTCAACAAATTCCTTTGGAGACTTCAGGCTGAAGGCGCAAGGGACATAAGGAGTCAGCAGGCCGTTGAGTCGCTTCGCCAGTCTGTACGTGGGTGTGGGTATCTGGCTAATGATTGGCCGAAGTGGGTTTCCAGGCTTGTGTGTCTTGACATTTCCATACGCATATCCAGGTTTATATTCCCCAATAATCTTTGGCAGGTGGAGTCCGGATTTCTTGGCGTTCACAGTTTCGATCAGTTTGTTGACCTTTGCTTTTAATTCGGCTGTAGTGTCCTTCGTTACCCTTTGGAATTTAGTTTGGTCAGAGAGTATGAGGTTCATTTTCGCCAGATATTCGTCTTTTTTAAGAATGACGTATATTGGCGACTTGTCGCCTCTCCTGACAACTATCTCCTTGTTCTCACGAAGGCTTTTAGCTGCCGCTTTGAGCTCGGGGGACAGTATGGTGCTTCTGTAATTGCCTCGATTCTTTCCGCCTTCCGCAATAAGTTCTGCTTGTAAGGTATCTTTGGTAGTGACCTTCTTTTGTGTCTCGAGGTCGAATATGTCGTCCAACAGGATTTCCAACTCCACTTTCCGGGCCATCTCACTCGGTCTGGACATAACGTGACAGTTTATACCCAGATTTAGGAGAGTGATTTGGTCCTCAGTGAGGTTAATTCCTGCAAGGTTCAGGAAGCCATCTCTTGGTCGTGGAATTGCCATAGGTCCTCCATATAACGTTGTTAGTTTCTTGATAATCCTTGTTTCAGTGCTGAGGTGATGTCGGTCTGTGAGGATGTCGAGGTGTTGTTCAATGCGGGTACGGAGACTTTCGTCGATGTTCCTATTTCTCCATTCGTTTGTAGCATGAAGTAGTTGCGTTTTGTTGTCTTTGATTTCATTTTCCGCCTTGTATATCTGATCACGAATCAGATCCTGGCGATATTTTATCGTGAAGGCTTGATTCCTTGCTGCTGGGTCGTGCGTTTTAATATTAGTATATTTTGGTAGCAGTCTTTCCTGTAGACATATATTATTAAATATGACCGAAAAAGTAAGATCAATAATTCTGACACGAATTTTCTCGATCTTTCGTACATTTCTTTTCACTGTTGGTGGTAATTCAAAAATCAATTCTCCAAAATTCATTTTTATTTCTAGTCTGACGCGACACTTGAGCGCGTTTCGTAAAACTTATTACATTTTCAAAGACTTTAGTTTACACATACACAACTGAATAGAACTTACACATCTCCGATTTGTTTATATCTACATTTGAGTGAGGTGGATGGGGTGAGGTTGTATTAATTTCATCAACACAAGACAGGAAACAATGGGTATTGAATGGAAGTGATTGTAGAAAGCCTATTGGTCCGTATTTCTTGATGCTTCTATATTGGAGCGGAGTCTTGAGGTGGGTAGAATATAGTTGTGCATTAATTGGCTGTTGATTGCTGGTGTTGACTTTTTAATGCGTAGTGCCTCGCAAACGTCAAGCCGCCTGCTATCGCTGTATCTATCGATGATTTCTGTGTTGTTTACTAGGATTTCTCTGGCGATGGTTTGGTTGTGGGAAGAGATTATATGTTCCTTAATGGAGCCCTGTTGCTTATGCATCGTTAAACGCCTAGAAAAAGATGTTGTTGTCTTGCCTATATACTGTTTTTTTTTGGAGCTTACAGTCCCCAAGAGGGCATTTGAAGGCATAGACGAAGTTGGTCTCTTTTAAAGCGTTCTGCTTTGTGTCTGGAGAGTTTCTCATGAGTAGGCTGGCCGTTTTTCTGGTTTTATAGTAAATCGTCAGTTGTATCCTCTGATTTTTGTCTGTAGGGATAACGTTTCTATTAACAATATCTTTCAGGACCCTTTCCTCCGTTTTATGAGCTGTGGAAAAGAAGTTCCTGTAAAATAGTCTAATAGGGGGTATAGGTGTTGTGTTAGTTGTCTCTTCAGAGGTTGCATGGCGTTTCACTTTCCTTCTTATGATGTCTTCGACGAAACCATTGGAGAAGCCGTTGTTGACTAGGACCTGCCTTACCCTACAGAGTTCTTCGTCGACTTGCTTCCATTCTGAGCTGAGGCTGAGAGCACGGTCGACATATTCGTTAACAACACTCCTCTTGTACCTGTCTGGGCAGTCGCTGTTGGCATTTAGGCACATTCCTATGTTCGTTTCCTTAGTGTAGACTGCAGTGTGGAAACCTCCGCTCTTTTCCATGACTGTTACATCTAGAAAGGGCAGCTTCCCATCCTTTTCCATCTCGTAAGTGAAACGCAGCACGGAACTCTGCTCAAACGCCTCCTTCAGCTCCTGCAGATGTCTGACATCAGGTACCTATGTAAAAATGTCGTCAACATACCTGCAGTATATGGCCGGTTTCAAGTTCATGTCGACTAAGACTTTTTGCTCGATGGTACCCATGTAGAAGTTTGCAAACAGGACACCTAGGGGAGAACCCATGGCGACCCAATCTACTTGCTTATACATGTGCCCATCCGGGCTCAAGAAGGGTGCCTCTTTAGTACAAGCTTGGAGTAGTTTCCTTAGAATATTTTCTGGTATGTCAAGAGGAGTACAGGCTGGATCACGATACACTCTGTCGGCTATCATCCCGATTGTCTCGTCCACAGGTACGTTGGTGAACAGTGATTCTACGTCCAATGAGGCTCTTATCCCTGTGGCCCGTGTGCCCCGCAGTAAGTCAACAAATTCCTTTGGAGACTTCAGGCTGAAGGCGCAAGGGACATAAGGAGTCAGCAGGCCGTTGAGTCGCTTCGCCAGTCTGTACGTGGGTGTGGGTATCTGGCTAATGATTGGCCGAAGTGGGTTTCCAGGCTTGTGTGTCTTGACATTTCCATACGCATATCCAGGTTTATATTCCCCAATAATCTTTGGCAGGTGGAGTCCGGATTTCTTGGCGTTCACAGTTTCGATCAGTTTGTTGACCTTTGCTTTTAATTCGGCTGTAGTGTCCTTCGTTACCCTTTGGAATTTAGTTTGGTCAGAGAGTATGAGGTTCATTTTCGCCAGATATTCGTCTTTTTTAAGAATGACGTATATTGGCGACTTGTCGCCTCTCCTGACAACTATCTCCTTGTTCTCACGAAGGCTTTCAGCTGCCGCTTTGAGCTCGGGGGACAGTATGGTGCTTCTGTAATTGCCTCGATTCTTTCCGCCTTCCGCAATAAGTTCTGCTTGTAAGGTATCTTTGGTAGTGACCTTCTTTTGTGTCTCGAGGTCGAATATGTCGTCCAACAGGATTTCCAACTCCACTTTCCGGGCCATCTCACTCGGTCTGGACATAACGTGACAGTTTATACCCAGATTTAGGAGAGTGATTTGGTCCTCAGTGAGGTTAATTCCTGCAAGGTTCAGGAAGCCATCTCTTGGTCGTGGAATTGCCATAGGTCCTCCATATAACGTTGTTAGTTTCTTGATAATCCTTGTTTCAGTGCTGAGGTGATGTTGGTCTGTGAGGATGTCGAGGTGTTGTTCAATGCGGGTACGGAGACTTTCGTCGATGTTCCTATTTCTCCATTCGTTTGTAGCATGAAGAAGTTGCGTTTTGTTGTCTTTGATTTCATTTTCCGCCTTGTATATCTGATCACGAATCAGATCCTGGCGATATTTTATCGTGAAGGCTTGATTCCTTGCTCGTGCGTTTTAATATTAGTATATTTTGGTAGCAGTCTTTCCTGTAGACATATATTATTAAATATGACCGAAAAAGTAAGATCAATAATTCTGACACGAATTTTCTCGATCTTTCGTACATTTCTTTTCACTGTTGGTGGTAATTCAAAAATCAATTCTCCAAAATTCATTTTTATTTCTAGTCTGACGCGACACTTGAGCGCGTTTCGTAAAACTTATTACATTTTCAAAGACTTTAGTTTACACATACACAACTGAATAGAACTTACACATCTCCGATTTGTTTATATCTACATTTGAGTGAGGTGGATGGGGTGAGGTGGTATTAATTTCATCAACACAAGACAGGAAACAATGGGTATTGAATGGAAGTGATTGTAGAAAGCCTATTGGTCCGTATTTCTTGATGCTTCTATATTGGAGCGGAGTCTTGAGGTGGGTAGAATATAGTTGTGCATTAATTGGCTGTTGATTGCTGGTGTTGACTTTTTAATGCGTAGTGCCTCGCAAACGTCAAGCCGCCTGCTATCGCTGTATCTATCGATGATTTCTGTGTTGTTTACTAGGATTTCTCTGGCGATGGTTTGGTTGTGGGAAGAGATTATATGTTCCTTAATGGAGCCCTGTTGCTTATGCATCGTTAAACGCCTAGAAAAAGATGTTGTTGTCTTGCCTATATACTGTTTTTTTTTGGAGCTTACAGTCCCCAAGAGGGCATTTGAAGGCATAGACGACGTTGGTCTCTTTTAAAGCGTTCTGCTTTGTGTCTGGAGAGTTTCTCATGAGTAGGCTGGCCGTTTTTCTGGTTTTATAGTAAATCGTCAGTTGTATCCTCTGATTTTTGTCTGTAGGGATAACGTTTCTATTAACAATATCTTTCAGGACCCTTTCCTCCGTTTTATGAGCTGTGGAAAAGAAGTTCCTGTAAAATAGTCTAATAGGGGGTATAGGTGTTGTGTTAGTTGTCTCTTCAGAGGTTGCATGGCGTTTCACTTTCCTTCTTATGATGTCTTCGACGAAACCATTGGAGAAGCCGTTGTTGACTAGGACCTGCCTTACCCTACAGAGTTCTTCGTCGACTTGCTTCCATTCTGAGCTGAGGCTGAGAGCACGGTCGACATATTCGTTAACAACACTCCTCTTGTACCTGTCTGGGCAGTCGCTGTTGGCATTTAGGCACATTCCTATGTTCGTTTCCTTAGTGTAGACTGCAGTGTGGAAACCTCCGCTCTTTTCCATGACTGTTACATCTAGAAAGGGCAGCTTCCCATCCTTTTCCATCTCGTAAGTGAAACGCAGCACGGAACTCTGCTCAAACGCCTCCTTCAGCTCCTGCAGATGTCTGACATCAGGTACCTGTGTAAAAATGTCGTCAACATACCTGCAGTATATGGCCGGTTTCAAGTTCATGTCGACTAAGACTTTTTGCTCGATGGTACCCATGTAGAAGTTTGCAAACAGGACACCTAGGGGAGAACCCATGGCGACCCAATCTACTTGCTTATACATGTGCCCATCCGGGCTCAAGAAGGGTGCCTCTTTAGTACAAGCTTGGAGTAGTTTCCTTAGAATATTTTCTGGTATGTCAAGAGGAGTACAGGCTGGATCACGATACACTCTGTCGGCTATCATCCCGATTGTCTCGTCCACAGGTACGTTGGTGAACAGTGATTCTACGTCCAACGAGGCTCTTATCCCTGTGGCCCGTGTGCCCCGCAGTAAGTCAACAAATTCCTTTGGAGACTTCAGGCTGAAGGCGCAAGGGACATAAGGAGTCAGCAGGCCGTTGAGTCGCTTCGCCAGTCTGTACGTGGGTGTGGGTATCTGGCTAATGATTGGCCGAAGTGGGTTTCCAGGCTTGTGTGTCTTGACATTTCCATACGCATATCCAGGTTTATATTCCCCAATAATCTTTGGCAGGTGGAGTCCGGATTTCTTGGCGTTCACAGTTTCGATCAGTTTGTTGACCTTTGCTTTTAATTCGGCTGTAGTGTCCTTCGTTACCCTTTGGAATTTAGTTTGGTCAGAGAGTATGAGGTTCATTTTCGCCAGATATTCGTCTTTTTTAAGAATGACGTATATTGGCGACTTGTCGCCTCTCCTGACAACTATCTCCTTGTTCTCACGAAGGCTTTTAGCTGCCGCTTTGAGCTCGGGGGACAGTATGGTGCTTCTGTAATTGCCTCGATTCTTTCCGCCTTCTGCAATAAGTTCTGCTTGTAAGGTATCTTTGGTAGTGACCTTCTTTTGTGTCTCGAGGTCGAATATGTCGTCCAACAGGATTTCCAACTCCACTTTCCGGGCCATCTCACTCGGTCTGGACATAACGTGACAGTTTATACCCAGATTTAGGAGAGTGATTTGGTCCTCAGTGAGGTTAATTCCTGCAAGGTTCAGGAAGCCATCTCTTGGTCGTGGAATTGCCATAGGTCCTCCATATAACGTTGTTAGTTTCTTGATAATCCTTGTTTCAGTGCTGAGGTGATGTCGGTCTGTGAGGATGTCGAGGTGTTGTTCAATGCGGGTACGGAGACTTTCGTCGATGTTCCTATTTCTCCATTCGTTTGTAGCATGAAGTAGTTGCGTTTTGTTGTCTTTGATTTCATTTTCCGCCTTGTATATCTGATCACGAATCAGATCCTGGCGATATTTTATCGTGAAGGCTTGATTCCTTGCTGCTGGGTCGTGCGTTTTAATATTAGTATATTTTGGTAGCAGTCTTTCCTGTAGACATATATTATTAAATATGACCGAAAAAGTAAGATCAATAATTCTGACACGAATTTTCTCGATCTTTCGTACATTTCTTTTCACTGTTGGTGGTAATTCAAAAATCAATTCTCCAAAATTCATTTTTATTTCTAGTCTGACGCGACACTTGAGCGCGTTTCGTAAAACTTATTACATTTTCAAAGACTTTAGTTTACACATACACAACTGAATAGAACTTACACATCTCCGATTTGTTTATATCTACATTTGAGTGAGGTGGATGGGGTGAGGTGGTATTAATTTCATCAACACAAGACAGGAAACAATGGGTATTGAATGGAAGTGATTGTAGAAAGCCTATTGGTCCGTATTTCTTGATGCTTCTATATTGGAGCGGAGTCTTGAGGTGGGTAGAATATAGTTGTGCATTAATTGGCTGTTGATTGCTGGTGTTGACTTTTTAATGCGTAGTGCCTCGCAAACGTCAAGCCGCCTGCTATCGCTGTATCTATCGATGATTTCTGTGTTGTTTACTAGGATTTCTCTGGCGATGGTTTGGTTGTGGGAAGAGATTATATGTTCCTTAATGGAGCCCTGTTGCTTATGCATCGTTAAACGCCTAGAAAAAGATGTTGTTGTCTTGCCTATATACTGTTTTTTTTTTGGAGCTTACAGTCCCCAAGAGGGCATTTGAAGGCATAGACGACGTTGGTCTCTTTTAAAGCGTTCTGCTTTGTGTCTGGAGAGTTTCTCATGAGTAGGCTGGCCGTTTTTCTGGTTTTATAGTAAATCGTCAGTTGTATCCTCTGATTTTTGTCTGTAGGGATAACGTTTCTATTAACAATATCTTTCAGGACCCTTTCCTCCGTTTTATGAGCTGTGGAAAAGAAGTTCCTGTAAAATAGTCTAATAGGGGGTATAGGTGTTGTGTTAGTTGTCTCTTCAGAGGTTGCATGGCGTTTCACTTTCCTTCTTATGATGTCTTCGACGAAACCATTGGAGAAGCCGTTGTTGACTAGGACCTGCCTTACCCTACAGAGTTCTTCGTCGACTTGCTTCCATTCTGAGCTGAGGCTGAGAGCACGGTCGACATATTCGTTAACAACACTCCTCTTGTACCTGTCTGGGCAGTCGCTGTTGGCATTTAGGCACATTCCTATGTTCGTTTCCTTAGTGTAGACTGCAGTGTGGAAACCTCCGCTCTTTTCCATGACTGTTACATCTAGAAAGGGCAGCTTCCCATCCTTTTCCATCTCGTAAGTGAAACGCAGCACGGAACTCTGCTCAAACGCCTCCTTCAGCTCCTGCAGATGTCTGACATCAGGTACCTATGTAAAAATGTCGTCAACATACCTGCAGTATATGGCCGGTTTCAAGTTCATGTCGACTAAGACTTTTTGCTCGATGGTACCCATGTAGAAGTTTGCAAACAGGACACCTAGGGGAGAACCCATGGCGACCCAATCTACTTGCTTATACATGTGCCCATCCGGGCTCAAGAAGGGTGCCTCTTTAGTACAAGCTTGGAGTAGTTTCCTTAGAATATTTTCTGGTATGTCAAGAGGAGTACAGGCTGGATCACGATACACTCTGTCGGCTATCATCCCGATTGTCTCGTCCACAGGTACGTTGGTGAACAGTGATTCTACGTCCAATGAGGCTCTTATCCCTGTGGCCCGTGTGCCCCGCAGTAAGTCAACAAATTCCTTTGGAGACTTCAGGCTGAAGGCGCAAGGGACATAAGGAGTCAGCAGGCCGTTGAGTCGCTTCGCCAGTCTGTACGTGGGTGTGGGTATCTGGCTAATGATTGGCCGAAGTGGGTTTCCAGGCTTGTGTGTCTTGACATTTCCATACGCATATCCAGGTTTATATTCCCCAATAATCTTTGGCAGGTGGAGTCCGGATTTCTTGGCGTTCACAGTTTCGATCAGTTTGTTGACCTTTGCTTTTAATTCGGCTGTAGTGTCCTTCGTTACCCTTTGGAATTTAGTTTGGTCAGAGAGTATGAGGTTCATTTTCGCCAGATATTCGTCTTTTTTAAGAATGACGTATATTGGCGACTTGTTGCCTCTCCTGACAACTATCTCCTTGTTCTCACGAAGGCTTTCAGCTGCCGCTTTGAGCTCGGGGGACAGTATGGTGCTTCTGTAATTGCCTCGATTCTTTCCGCCTTCCGCAATAAGTTCTGCTTGTAAGGTATCTTTGGTAGTGACCTTCTTTTGTGTCTCGAGGTCGAATATGTCGTCCAACAGGATTTCCAACTCCACTTTCCGGGCCATCTCACTCGGTCTGGACATAACGTGACAGTTTATACCCAGATTTAGGAGAGTGATTTGGTCCTCAGTGAGGTTAATTCCTGCAAGGTTCAGGAAGCCATCTCTTGGTCGTGGAATTGCCATAGGTCCTCCATATAACGTTGTTAGTTTCTTGATAATCCTTGTTTCAGTGCTGAGGTGATGTCGGTCTGTGAGGATGTCGAGGTGTTGTTCAATGCGGGTACGGAGACTTTCGTCGATGTTCCTATTTCTCCATTCGTTTGTAGCATGAAGTAGTTGCGTTTTGTTGTCTTTGATTTCATTTTCCGCCTTGTATATCTGATCACGAATCAGATCCTGGCGATATTTTATCGTGAAGGCTTGATTCCTTGCTGCTGGGTCGTGCGTTTTAATATTAGTATACTTTGGTAGCAGTCTTTCCTGTAGACATATATTATTAAATATGACCGAAAAAGTAAGATCAATAATTCTGACACGAATTTTCTCGATCTTTCGTACATTTCTTTTCACTGTTGGTGGTAATTCAAAAATCAATTCTCCAAAATTCATTTTTATTTCTAGTCTGACACGACACTTGAGCGCGTTTCGTAAAACTTATTACATTTTCAAAGACTTTAGTTTACACATACACAACTGAATAGAACTTACACATCTCCGATTTGTTTTGGAATTTAGTTTTTGTTGTCTTTGATTTCATTTTCCGCCTTGTATATCTGATCACGAATCAGATCCTGGCGATATTTTATCGTGAAGGCTTGATTCCTTGCTGCTGGGTCGTGCGTTTTAATATTAGTATATCTTAGTAGCAGTCTTTCCTGTAGACATATATTATTAAATATGACCGAAAAAGTAAGATCAATAATTCTGACATGAATTTTCTCGATCTTTCGTACATTTCTTTTCACTGTTGGTGGTAATTCAAAAATCAATTCTCCAAAATTCATTTTTATTTCTAGTCTGACGCGAAACTTGAGCGCGTTTCGTAAAACTTATTACATTTTCAAAGACTTTAGTTTATACATACACAACTGAATAGAACTTACACATCTCCGATTTGTTTATATCTACATTTGAGTGAGGTGGATGGGGTGAGGTGGTATTAATTTCATCAACACAAGACAGAACACGAAACAATGGGTATTGAATGGAAGTGATTGTAGAAAGCCTATTGGTCCGTATTTCTTGATGCTTCTATATTGGAGCGGAGTCTTGAGGTGGGTAGAATATAGTTGTGCATTAATTGGCTGTTGATTGCTGGTGTTGACTTTTTAATGCGTAGTGCCTCGCAAACGTCAAGCCGCCTGCTATCGCTGTATCTATCGATGATTTCTGTGTTGTTTACTAGGATTTCTCTGGCGATGGTTTGGTTGTGGGAAGAGATTATATGTTCCTTAATGGAGCCCTGTTGCTTATGCATCGTTAAACGCCTAGAAAGAGATGTTGTTGTCTTGCCTATATACTAGTTTTTTTTTGGAGGTTACAGTCCCCAAGAGGGCATTTGAAGGCATAGACGACGTTGGTCTCTTTTAAAGCGTTCTGCTTTGTGTCTGGAGAGTTTCTCATGAGTAGGCTGGCCGTTTTTCTGGTTTTATAGTAAATCGTCAGTTGTATCCTCTGATTTTTGTCTGTAGGGATAACGTTTCTATTAACAATATCTTTCAGGACCCTTTCCTCCGTTTTATGAGCTGTGGAAAAGAAGTTCCTGTAAAATAGTCTAATAGGGGGTATAGGTGTTGTGTTATTTGTCTCTTCAGAGGTTGCATGGCGTTTCACTTTCATTCTTATGATGTCTTCGACGAAACCATTGGAGAAGCCGTTGTTGATTAGGACCTGCCTTACCCTACAGAGTTCTTCGTCGACTTGCTTCCATTCTGAGCTGTGCCTGAGAGCACGGTCGACATATGCGTTAACAACACTCCTCTTGTACCTGTCTGGGCAGTCGCTGTTGGCATTTAGGCACATTCCTATGTTCGTTTCCTTACTGTAGACTGCAGTGTGTAAACCATGACTGTTACACCTAGAAAGGGCAGCTTCCCATCCTTTTCCATCTCGTAAGTGAAACGCTGCACGGAACTCTGCTCAAACGCCTCCTTCAGCTCCTGCAGATGTCTGACATCAGGTACCTGTGTAAAAATGTCGTCAACATACCTGCAGTATATGGCCGGTTTCAAGTTCATGTCGACTAAGACTTTTTGCTCGATGGTACCCATGTAGAAGTTTGCAAACAGGACACGTAGGGGAGAACCCATGGCGACCCCATCTACTTGCTTATACATGTGCCCATCCGGGCTCAAGAAGGGTGCCTCTTTAGTACAAGCTTGGAGTAGTTTCCTTAGAATATTTTCTGGTATGTCAAGAGGAGTACAGGCTGGATCACCATACACTCTGTCGGCTATCATCCCGAATGTCTCGTCCACAGGTACGTTGGTGAACAGTGATTCTACGTCCAACGAGGCTCTTATCCCTGTGGCCCGTGTGCCCCGCAGTAAGTCAACAAATTCCTTTGGAGACTTCAGGCTGAAGGCGCAAGGGACATAAGGAGTCAGCAGGCCGTTGAGTCACTTCGCCAGTCTGTACGTGGGTGTGGGTATCTGGCTAATGATTGGCCGAAGTGGGTTTCCAGGCTTGTGTGTCTTGACATTTCCATACGCATATCCAGGTTTATATTCCCCAATAATCTTTGGCAGGTGGAGTCCGGATTTCTTGGCGTTCACAGTTTCGATCAGTTTGTTGACCTTTGCTTTTAATTCGGCTGTAGTGTCCTTCGTTACCCTTTGGAATTTAGTTTGGTCAGAGAGTATGAGGTTCATTTTCGCCAGATATTCGTCTTTTTTAAGAATGACGTATATTGGCGATTTGTCGCCTCTCCTGACAACTATCTCCTTGTTCTCACGAAGGCTTTTAGCTGCCGCTTTGAGCTCGGGGGACAGTATGGTGCTTCTGTAATTGCCTCGATTCTTTCCGCCTTCCGCAATAAGTTCTGCTTGTAAGGTATCTTTGGTAGTGACCTTCTTTTGTGTCTCGAGGTCGAATATGTCGTCCAACAGGATTTCCAAGTCCACTTTCTGGGCCATCTCACTCGGTCTGGACATAACGTGACAGTTTATACCCAGATTTAGGAGAGTGATTTGGTCCTCAGTGAGGTTAATTCCTGCAAGGTTCAGGAAGCCATCTCTTGGTCGTGGAATTGCCATAGGTCCTCCATATAACGTTGTTAGTTTCTTGATAATCCTTGTTTCAGTGCTGAGGTGATGTCGGTCTGTGAGGATGTCGAGGTGTTGT
The DNA here is from genome assembly GCF_040958095.1 of Procambarus clarkii. Lineage (NCBI taxonomy): Eukaryota > Metazoa > Arthropoda > Malacostraca > Decapoda > Cambaridae > Procambarus > Procambarus clarkii. Next base: position 16,107,837 of record NC_091222.1, read on the forward strand.
TCAATGCGGGTACGGAGACTTTCGTCGATGTTCCTATTTCTCCATTCGTTTGTAGCATGAAGTAGTTGCTTTTTGTTGTCTTTGATTTCATTTTCCGCCTTGTATATCTGATCACGAATCAGATCCTGGCGATATTTTATCGTGAAGGCTTGATTCCTTGCTGCTGGGTCATGCGTTTTAAAATTAGTATATCTTAGTAGCAGTCTTTCCTGTAGACATATATTATTAAATATGACCGAAAAAGTAAGATCAATAATTCTGACACGAATTTTCTCGATCTTTCGTACATTTCTTTTCACTGTTGGTGGTAATTCAAAAATCAATTCTCCAAAATTCATTTTTATTTCTAGTCTGACGCGAAACTTGAGCGCGTTTCGTAAAACTTATTACATTTTCAAAGACTTTAGTTTATACATACACAACTGAATAGAACTTACACATCTCCGATTTGTTTATATCTACATTTGAGTGAGGTGGATGGGGTGAGGTGGTATTAATTTCATCAACACAAGACAGAACACGAAACAATGGGTATTGAATGGAAGTGATTGTAGAAAGCCTATTGGTCCGTATTTCTTGATGCTTCTATATTGGAGCGGAGTCTTGAGGTGGGTAGAATATAGTTGTGCATTAATTGGCTGTTGATTGCTGGTGTTGACTTTTTAATGCGTAGTGCCTCGCAAACGTCAAGCCGCCTGCTATCGCTGTATCTATCGATGATTTCTGTGTTGTTTACTAGGATTTCTCTGGCGATGGTTTGGTTGTGGGAAGAGATTATATGTTCCTTAATGGAGCCCTGTTGCTTATGCATCGTTAAACGCCTAGAAAGAGATGTTGTTGTCTTGCCTATATACTAGTTTTTTTTTGGAGCTTACAGTCCCCAAGAGGGCATTTGAAGGCATAGATGACGTTGGTCTCTTTTAAAGCGTTCTGCTTTGTGTCTGGAGAGTTTCTCATGAGTAGGCTGGCCGTTTTTCTGGTTTTATAGTAAATCGTCAGTTGTATCCTCTGATTTTTGTCTGTAGGGATAACGTTTCTCTTAACAATATCTTTCAGGACCCTTTCCTCCGTTTTATGAGCTGTGGAAAAGAAGTTCCTGTAAAATAGCCTAATAGGGGGTATAGGTGTTGTGTTAGTTGTCTCTTCAGAGGTTGCATGGCGTTTCACTTTCCTTCTTATGATGTCTTCGACGAAACCATTGGAGAAGCCGTTGTTGACTAGGACCTGCCTTACCCTACAGAGTTCTTCGTCGACTTGCTTCCATTCTGAGCTGTGGCTGAGAGCACGGTCGACATATGCGTTAACAACACTCCTCTTGTACCTGTCTGGGCAGTCGCTGTTGGCATTTAGGCACATTCCTATGTTCGTTTCCTTAGTGTAGACTGCAGTGTGGAAACCTCCGCTCTTTTCCATGACTGTTACATCTAGAAAGGGCAGCTTCCCATCCTTTTCCATCTCGTAAGTGAAACGCAGCACGGAACTCTGCTCAAACGCCTCCTTCAGCTCCTGCAGATGTCTGACATCAGGTACCTAGTGTAAAAATGTCGTCAACATACCTGCAGTATATGGCCGGTTTCAAGTTCATGTCGACTAAGACTTTTTGCTCGATGGTACCCATGTAGAAGTTTGCAAACAGGACACCTAGGGGAGAACCCATGGCGACCCCATCTACTTGCTTATACATGTGCCCATCCGGGCTCAAGAAGGGTGCCTCTTTAGTACAAGCTTGGAGTAGTTTCCTTAGAATATTTTCTGGTATGTCAAGAGGAGTACAGGCTGGATCACGATACACTCTGTCGGCTATCATCCCGATTGTCTCGTCCACAGGTACGTTGGTGAACAGTGATTCTACGTCCAACTGAGGCTCTTATCCCTGTGGCCCGTGTGCCCCGCAGTAAGTCAACAAATTCCTTTGGAGACTTCAGGCTGAAGGCGCAAGGGACATAAGGAGTCAGCAGGCCGTTGAGTCGCTTCGCCAGTCTGTACGTGGGTGTGGGTATCTGGCTAATGATTGGCCGAAGTGGGTTTCCAGGCTTGTGTGTCTTGACATTTCCATACGCATATCCAGGTTTATATTCCCCAATAATCTTTGGCAGGTGGAGTCCGGATTTCTTGGCGTTCACAGTTTCGATCAGTTTGTTGACCTTTGCTTTTAATTCGGCTGTAGTGTCCTTCGTTACCCTTTGGAATTTAGTTTGGTCAGAGAGTATGAGGTTCATTTTCGCCAGATATTCGTCTTTTTTAAGAATGACGTATATTGGCGACTTGTCGCCTCTCCTGACAACTATCTCCTTGTTCTCACGAAGGCTTTCAGCTGCCGCTTTGAGCTCGGGGGACAGTATGGTGCTTCTGTAATTGCCTCGATTCTTTCCGCCTTCCGCAATAAGTTCTGCTTGTAAGGTATCTTTGGTAGTGACCTTCTTTTGTGTCTCGAGGTCGAATATGTCGTCCAACAGGATTTCCAACTCCACTTTCCGGGCCATCTCACTCGGTCTGGACATAACGTGACAGTTTATACCCAGATTTAGGAGAGTGATTTGGTCCTCAGTGAGGTTAATTCCTGCAAGGTTCAGGAAGCCATCTCTTGGTCGTGGAATTGCCATAGGTCCTCCATATAACGTTGTTAGTTTCTTGATAATCCTTGTTTCAGTGCTGAGGTGATGTTGGTCTGTGAGGATGTCGAGGTGTTGTTCAATGCGGGTACGGAGACTTTCGTCGATGTTCCTATTTCTCCATTCGTTTGTAGCATGAAGAAGTTGCGTTTTGTTGTCTTTGATTTCATTTTCCGCCTTGTATATCTGATCACGAATCAGATCCTGGCGATATTTTATCGTGAAGGCTTGATTCCTTGCTGGTCGTGCGTTTTAATATTAGTATATTTTGGTAGCAGTCTTTCCTGTAGACATATATTATTAAATATGACCGAAAAAGTAAGATCAATAATTCTGACACGAATTTTCTCGATCTTTCGTACATTTCTTTTCACTGTTGGTGGTAATTCAAAAATCAATTCTCCAAAATTCATTTTTATTTCTAGTCTGACGCGACACTTGAGCGCGTTTCGTAAAACTTATTACATTTTCAAAGACTTTAGTTTACACATACACAACTGAATAGAACTTACACATCTCCGATTTGTTTATATCTACATTTGAGTGAGGTGGATGGGGTGAGGTGGTATTAATTTCATCAACACAAGACAGGAAACAATGGGTATTGAATGGAAGTGATTGTAGAAAGCCTATTGGTCCGTATTTCTTGATGCTTCTATATTGGAGCGGAGTCTTGAGGTGGGTAGAATATAGTTGTGCATTAATTGGCTGTTGATTGCTGGTGTTGACTTTTTAATGCGTAGTGCCTCGCAAACGTCAAGCCGCCTGCTATCGCTGTATCTATCGATGATTTCTGTGTTGTTTACTAGGATTTCTCTGGCGATGGTTTGGTTGTGGGAAGAGATTATATGTTCCTTAATGGAGCCCTGTTGCTTATGCATCGTTAAACGCCTAGAAAAAGATGTTGTTGTCTTGCCTATATACTGTTTTTTTTTGGAGCTTACAGTCCCCAAGAGGGCATTTGAAGGCATAGACGACGTTGGTCTCTTTTAAAGCGTTCTGCTTTGTGTCTGGAGAGTTTCTCATGAGTAGGCTGGCCGTTTTTCTGGTTTTATAGTAAATCGTCAGTTGTATCCTGTGATTTTTGTCTGTAGGGATAACGTTTCTATTAACAATATCTTTCAGGACCCTTTCCTCCGTTTTATGAGCTGTGGAAAAGAAGTTCCTGTAAAATAGTCTAATAGGGGGTATAGGTGTTGTGTTAGTTGTCTCTTCAGAGGTTGCATGGCGTTTCACTTTCCTTCTTATGATGTCTTCGACGAAACCATTGGAGAAGCCGTTGTTGACTAGGACCTGCCTTACCCTACAGAGTTCTTCGTCGACTTGCTTCCATTCTGAGCTGAGGCTGAGAGCACGGTCGACATATTCGTTAACAACACTCCTCTTGTACCTGTCTGGGCAGTCGCTGTTGGCATTTAGGCACATTCCTATGTTCGTTTCCTTAGTGTAGACTGCAGTGTGGAAACCTCCGCTCTTTTCCATGACTGTTACATCTAGAAAGGGCAGCTTCCCATCCTTTTCCATCTCGTAAGTGAAACGCAGCACGGAACTCTGCTCAAACGCCTCCTTCAGCTCCTGCAGATGTCTGACATCAGGTACCTGTGTAAAAATGTCGTCAACATACCTGCAGTATATGGCCGGTTTCAAGTTCATGTCGACTAAGACTTTTTGCTCGATGGTACCCATGTAGAAGTTTGCAAACAGGACACCTAGGGGAGAACCCATGGCGACCCAATCTACTTGCTTATACATGTGCCCATCCGGGCTCAAGAAGGGTGCCTCTTTAGTACAAGCTTGGAGTAGTTTCCTTAGAATATTTTCTGGTATGTCAAGAGGAGTACAGGCTGGATCACGATACACTCTGTCGGCTATCATCCCGATTGTCTCGTCCACAGGTACGTTGGTGAACAGTGATTCTACGTCCAACGAGGCTCTTATCCCTGTGGCCCGTGTGCCCCGCAGTAAGTCAACAAATTCCTTTGGAGACTTCAGGCTGAAGGCGCAAGGGACATAAGGAGTCAGCAGGCCGTTGAGTCGCTTCGCCAGTCTGTACGTGGGTGTGGGTATCTGGCTAATGATTGGCCGAAGTGGGTTTCCAGGCTTGTGTGTCTTGACATTTCCATACGCATATCCAGGTTTATATTCCCCAATAATCTTTGGCAGGTGGAGTCCGGATTTCTTGGCGTTCACAGTTTCGATCAGTTTGTTGACCTTTGCTTTTAATTCGGCTGTAGTGTCCTTCGTTACCCTTTGGAATTTAGTTTGGTCAGAGAGTATGAGGTTCATTTTCGCCAGATATTCGTCTTTTTTAAGAATGACGTATATTGGCGACTTGTCGCCTCTCCTGACAACTATCTCCTTGTTCTCACGAAGGCTTTTAGCTGCCGCTTTGAGCTCGGGGGACAGTATGGTGCTTCTGTAATTGCCTCGATTCTTTCCGCCTTCTGCAATAAGTTCTGCTTGTAAGGTATCTTTGGTAGTGACCTTCTTTTGTGTCTCGAGGTCGAATATGTCGTCCAACAGGATTTCCAACTCCACTTTCCGGGCCATCTCACTCGGTCTGGACATAACGTGACAGTTTATACCCAGATTTAGGAGAGTGATTTGGTCCTCAGTGAGGTTAATTCCTGCAAGGTTCAGGAAGCCATCTCTTGGTCGTGGAATTGCCATAGGTCCTCCATATAACGTTGTTAGTTTCTTGATAATCCTTGTTTCAGTGCTGAGGTGATGTCGGTCTGTGAGGATGTCGAGGTGTTGTTCAATGCGGGTACGGAGACTTTCGTCGATGTTCCTATTTCTCCATTCGTTTGTAGCATGAAGTAGTTGCGTTTTGTTGTCTTTGATTTCATTTTCCGCCTTGTATATCTGATCACGAATCAGATCCTGGCGATATTTTATCGTGAAGGCTTGATTCCTTGCTGCTGGGTCGTGCGTTTTAATATTAGTATATTTTGGTAGCAGTCTTTCCTGTAGACATATATTATTAAATATGACCGAAAAAGTAAGATCAATAATTCTGACACGAATTTTCTCGATCTTTCGTACATTTCTTTTCACTGTTGGTGGTAATTCAAAAATCAATTCTCCAAAATTCATTTTTATTTCTAGTCTGACGCGACACTTGAGCGCGTTTCGTAAAACTTATTACATTTTCAAAGACTTTAGTTTACACATACACAACTGAATAGAACTTACACATCTCCGATTTGTTTATATCTACATTTGAGTGAGGTGGATGGGGTGAGGTGGTATTAATTTCATCAACACAAGACAGGAAACAATGGGTATTGAATGGAAGTGATTGTAGAAAGCCTATTGGTCCGTATTTCTTGATGCTTCTATATTGGAGCGGAGTCTTGAGGTGGGTAGAATATAGTTGTGCATTAATTGGCTGTTGATTGCTGGTGTTGACTTTTTAATGCGTAGTGCCTCGCAAACGTCAAGCCGCCTGCTATCGCTGTATCTATCGATGATTTCTGTGTTGTTTACTAGGATTTCTCTGGCGATGGTTTGGTTGTGGGAAGAGATTATATGTTCCTTAATGGAGCCCTGTTGCTTATGCATCGTTAAACGCCTAGAAAAAGATGTTGTTGTCTTGCCTATATACTGTTTTTTTTTTGGAGCTTACAGTCCCCAAGAGGGCATTTGAAGGCATAGACGACGTTGGTCTCTTTTAAAGCGTTCTGCTTTGTGTCTGGAGAGTTTCTCATGAGTAGGCTGGCCGTTTTTCTGGTTTTATAGTAAATCGTCAGTTGTATCCTCTGATTTTTGTCTGTAGGGATAACGTTTCTATTAACAATATCTTTCAGGACCCTTTCCTCCGTTTTATGAGCTGTGGAAAAGAAGTTCCTGTAAAATAGTCTAATAGGGGGTATAGGTGTTGTGTTAGTTGTCTCTTCAGAGGTTGCATGGCGTTTCACTTTCCTTCTTATGATGTCTTCGACGAAACCATTGGAGAAGCCGTTGTTGACTAGGACCTGCCTTACCCTACAGAGTTCTTCGTCGACTTGCTTCCATTCTGAGCTGAGGCTGAGAGCACGGTCGACATATTCGTTAACAACACTCCTCTTGTACCTGTCTGGGCAGTCGCTGTTGGCATTTAGGCACATTCCTATGTTCGTTTCCTTAGTGTAGACTGCAGTGTGGAAACCTCCGCTCTTTTCCATGACTGTTACATCTAGAAAGGGCAGCTTCCCATCCTTTTCCATCTCGTAAGTGAAACGCAGCACGGAACTCTGCTCAAACGCCTCCTTCAGCTCCTGCAGATGTCTGACATCAGGTACCTATGTAAAAATGTCGTCAACATACCTGCAGTATATGGCCGGTTTCAAGTTCATGTCGACTAAGACTTTTTGCTCGATGGTACCCATGTAGAAGTTTGCAAACAGGACACCTAGGGGAGAACCCATGGCGACCCAATCTACTTGCTTATACATGTGCCCATCCGGGCTCAAGAAGGGTGCCTCTTTAGTACAAGCTTGGAGTAGTTTCCTTAGAATATTTTCTGGTATGTCAAGAGGAGTACAGGCTGGATCACGATACACTCTGTCGGCTATCATCCCGATTGTCTCGTTCACAGGTACGTTGGTGAACAGTGATTCTACGTCCAATGAGGCTCTTATCCCTGTGGCCCGTGTGCCCCGCAGTAAGTCAACAAATTCCTTTGGAGACTTCAGGCTGAAGGCGCAAGGGACATAAGGAGTCAGCAGGCCGTTGAGTCGCTTCGCCAGTCTGTACGTGGGTGTGGGTATCTGGCTAATGATTGGCCGAAGTGGGTTTCCAGGCTTGTGTGTCTTGACATTTCCATACGCATATCCAGGTTTATATTCCCCAATAATCTTTGGCAGGTGGAGTCCGGATTTCTTGGCGTTCACAGTTTCGATCAGTTTGTTGACCTTTGCTTTTAATTCGGCTGTAGTGTCCTTCGTTACCCTTTGGAATTTAGTTTGGTCAGAGAGTATGAGGTTCATTTTCGCCAGATATTCGTCTTTTTTAAGAATGACGTATATTGGCGACTTGTTGCCTCTCCTGACAACTATCTCCTTGTTCTCACGAAGGCTTTCAGCTGCCGCTTTGAGCTCGGGGGACAGTATGGTGCTTCTGTAATTGCCTCGATTCTTTCCGCCTTCCGCAATAAGTTCTGCTTGTAAGGTATCTTTGGTAGTGACCTTCTTTTGTGTCTCGAGGTCGAATATGTCGTCCAACAGGATTTCCAACTCCACTTTCCGGGCCATCTCACTCGGTCTGGACATAACGTGACAGTTTATACCCAGATTTAGGAGAGTGATTTGGTCCTCAGTGAGGTTAATTCCTGCAAGGTTCAGGAAGCCATCTCTTGGTCGTGGAATTGCCATAGGTCCTCCATATAACGTTGTTAGTTTCTTGATAATCCTTGTTTCAGTGCTGAGGTGATGTCGGTCTGTGAGGATGTCGAGGTGTTGTTCAATGCGGGTACGGAG
>NC_091222.1:16116407-16208006 GCF_040958095.1 Procambarus clarkii
TGTCGGTCTGTGAGGATGTCGAGGTGTTGTTCAATGCGGGTACGGAGACTTTCGTCGATGTTCCTATTTCTCCATTCGTTTGTTAGCATGAAGTAGTTGCGTTTTGTTGTCTTTGATTTCATTTTCCGCCTTGTATATCTGATCACGAATCAGATCCTGGCGATATTTTATCGTGAAGGCTTGATTCCTTGCTGCTGGGTCGTGCGTTTTAATATTAGTATATTTTGGTAGCAGTCTTTCCTGTAGACATATATTATTAAATATGACCGAAAAAGTAAGATTCAATAATTCTGACACGAATTTTCTCGATCTTTCGTACATTTCTTTTCACTGTTGGTGGTAATTCAAAAATCAATTCTCCAAAATTCATTTTTATTTCTAGTCTGACGCGACACTTGAGCACGTTTTCGTAAAACTTATTACATTTTCAAAGACTTTAGTTTACACATACACAACTGAATAGAACTTACACATCTCCGATTTGTTTATATCTACATTTGAGTGAGGTGGATGGGGTGAGGTGGTATTAATTTCATCAACACAAGACAGGAAACAATGGGTATTGAATGGAAGTGATTGTAGAAAGCCTATTGGTCCGTATTTCTTGATGCTTCTATATTGGAGCGGAGTCTTGAGGTGGGTAGAATATAGTTGTGCATTAATTGGCTGTTGATTGCTGGTGTTGACTTTTTAATGCGTAGTGCCTCGCAAACGTCAAGCCGCCTGCTATCGCTGTATCTATCGATGATTTCTGTGTTGTTTACTAGGATTTCTCTGGCGATGGTTTGGTTGTGGGAAGAGATTATATGTTCCTTAATGGAGCCCTGTTGCTTATGCATCGTTAAACGCCTAGAAAAGATGTTGTTGTCTTGCCTATATACTGTTTTTTTTTTGGAGCTTACAGTCCCCAAGAGGGCATTTGAAGGCATAGACGACGTTGGTCTCTTTTAAAGCGTTCTGCTTTGTGTCTGGAGAGTTTCTCATGAGTAGGCTGGCCGTTTTTCTGGTTTTATAGTAAATCGTCAGTTGTATCCTCTGATTTTTGTCTGTAGGGATAACGTTTCTATTAACAATATCTTTCAGGACCCTTTCCTCCGTTTTATGAGCTGTGGAAAAGAAGTTCCTGTAAAATAGTCTAATAGGGGGTATAGGTGTTGTGTTAGTTGTCTCTTCAGAGGTTGCATGGCGTTTCACTTTCCTTCTTATGATGTCTTCGACGAAACCATTGGAGAAGCCGTTGTTGACTAGGACCTGCCTTACCCTACAGAGTTCTTCGTCGACTTGCTTCCATTCTGAGCTGAGGCTGAGAGCACGGTCGACATATTCGTTAACAACACTCCTCTTGTACCTGTCTGGGCAGTCGCTGTTGGCATTTAGGCACATTCCTATGTTCGTTTCCTTAGTGTAGACTGCAGTGTGGAAACCTCCGCTCTTTTCCATGACTGTTACATCTAGAAAGGGCAGCTTCCCATCCTTTTCCATCTCGTAAGTGAAACGCAGCACGGAACTCTGCTCAAACGCCTCCTTCAGCTCCTGCAGATGTCTGACATCAGGTACCTATGTAAAAATGTCGTCAACATACCTGCAGTATATGGCCGGTTTCAAGTTCATGTCGACTAAGACTTTTTGCTCGATGGTACCCATGTAGAAGTTTGCAAACAGGACACCTAGGGGAGAACCCATGGCGACCCAATCTACTTGCTTATACATGTGCCCATCCGGGCTCAAGAAGGGTGCCTCTTTAGTACAAGCTTGGAGTAGTTTCCTTAGAATATTTTCTGGTATGTCAAGAGGAGTACAGGCTGGATCACGATACACTCTGTCGGCTATCATCCCGATTGTCTCGTCCACAGGTACGTTGGTGAACAGTGATTCTACGTCCAATGAGGCTCTTATCCCTGTGGCCCGTGTGCCCCGCAGTAAGTCAACAAATTCCTTTGGAGACTTCAGGCTGAAGGCGCAAGGGACATAAGGAGTCAGCAGGCCGTTGAGTCGCTTCGCCAGTCTGTACGTGGGTGTGGGTATCTGGCTAATGATTGGCCGAAGTGGGTTTCCAGGCTTGTGTGTCTTGACATTTCCATACGCATATCCAGGTTTATATTCCCCAATAATCTTTGGCAGGTGGAGTCCGGATTTCTTGGCGTTCACAGTTTCGATCAGTTTGTTGACCTTTGCTTTTAATTCGGCTGTAGTGTCCTTCGTTACCCTTTGGAATTTAGTTTGGTCAGAGAGTATGAGGTTCATTTTCGCCAGATATTCGTCTTTTTTAAGAATGACGTATATTGGCGACTTGTTGCCTCTCCTGACAACTATCTCCTTGTTCTCACGAAGGCTTTCAGCTGCCGCTTTGAGCTCGGGGGACAGTATGGTGCTTCTGTAATTGCCTCGATTCTTTCCGCCTTCCGCAATAAGTTCTGCTTGTAAGGTATCTTTGGTAGTGACCTTCTTTTGTGTCTCGAGGTCGAATATGTCGTCCAACAGGATTTCCAACTCCACTTTCCGGGCCATCTCACTCGGTCTGGACATAACGTGACAGTTTATACCCAGATTTAGGAGAGTGATTTGGTCCTCAGTGAGGTTAATTCCTGCAAGGTTCAGGAAGCCATCTCTTGGTCGTGGAATTGCCATAGGTCCTCCATATAACGTTGTTAGTTTCTTGATAATCCTTGTTTCAGTGCTGAGGTGATGTCGGTCTGTGAGGATGTCGAGGTGTTGTTCAATGCGGGTACGGAGACTTTCGTCGATGTTCCTATTTCTCCATTCGTTTGTAGCATGAAGTAGTTGCGTTTTGTTGTCTTTGATTTCATTTTCCGCCTTGTATATCTGATCACGAATCAGATCCTGGCGATATTTTATCGTGAAGGCTTGATTCCTTGCTGCTGGGTCGTGCGTTTTAATATTAGTATACTTTGGTAGCAGTCTTTCCTGTAGACATATATTATTAAATATGACCGAAAAAGTAAGATCAATAATTCTGACACGAATTTTCTCGATCTTTCGTACATTTCTTTTCACTGTTGGTGGTAATTCAAAAATCAATTCTCCAAAATTCATTTTTATTTCTAGTCTGACACGACACTTGAGCGCGTTTCGTAAAACTTATTACATTTTCAAAGACTTTAGTTTACACATACACAACTGAATAGAACTTACACATCTCCGATTTGTTTTGGAATTTAGTTTTTGTTGTCTTTGATTTCATTTTCCGCCTTGTATATCTGATCACGAATCAGATCCTGGCGATATTTTATCGTGAAGGCTTGATTCCTTGCTGCTGGGTCGTGCGTTTTAATATTAGTATACTTTGGTAGCAGTCTTTCCTGTAGACATATATTATTAAATATGACCGAAAAAGTAAGATCAATAATTCTGACACGAATTTTCTCGATCTTTCGTACATTTCTTTTCACTGTTGGTGGTAATTCAAAAATCAATTCTCCAAAATTCATTTTTATTTCTAGTCTGACACGACACTTGAGCGCGTTTCGTAAAACTTATTACATTTTCAAAGACTTTAGTTTACACATACACAACTGAATAGAACTTACACATCTCCGATTTGTTTTGGAATTTAGTTTTTGTTGTCTTTGATTTCATTTTCCGCCTTGTATATCTGATCACGAATCAGATCCTGGCGATATTTTATCGTGAAGGCTTGATTCCTTGCTGCTGGGTCGTGCGTTTTAATATTAGTATATCTTAGTAGCAGTCTTTCCTGTAGACATATATTATTAAATATGACCGAAAAAGTAAGATCAATAATTCTGACATGAATTTTCTCGATCTTTCGTACATTTCTTTTCACTGTTGGTGGTAATTCAAAAATCAATTCTCCAAAATTCATTTTTATTTCTAGTCTGACGCGAAACTTGAGCGCGTTTCGTAAAACTTATTACATTTTCAAAGACTTTAGTTTATACATACACAACTGAATAGAACTTACACATCTCCGATTTGTTTATATCTACATTTGAGTGAGGTGGATGGGGTGAGGTGGTATTAATTTCATCAACACAAGACAGAACACGAAACAATGGGTATTGAATGGAAGTGATTGTAGAAAGCCTATTGGTCCGTATTTCTTGATGCTTCTATATTGGAGCGGAGTCTTGAGGTGGGTAGAATATAGTTGTGCATTAATTGGCTGTTGATTGCTGGTGTTGACTTTTTAATGCGTAGTGCCTCGCAAACGTCAAGCCGCCTGCTATCGCTGTATCTATCGATGATTTCTGTGTTGTTTACTAGGATTTCTCTGGCGATGGTTTGGTTGTGGGAAGAGATTATATGTTCCTTAATGGAGCCCTGTTGCTTATGCATCGTTAAACGCCTAGAAAGAGATGTTGTTGTCTTGCCTATATACTAGTTTTTTTTTGGAGGTTACAGTCCCCAAGAGGGCATTTGAAGGCATAGACGACGTTGGTCTCTTTTAAAGCGTTCTGCTTTGTGTCTGGAGAGTTTCTCATGAGTAGGCTGGCCGTTTTTCTGGTTTTATAGTAAATCGTCAGTTGTATCCTCTGATTTTTGTCTGTAGGGATAACGTTTCTATTAACAATATCTTTCAGGACCCTTTCCTCCGTTTTATGAGCTGTGGAAAAGAAGTTCCTGTAAAATAGTCTAATAGGGGGTATAGGTGTTGTGTTATTTGTCTCTTCAGAGGTTGCATGGCGTTTCACTTTCATTCTTATGATGTCTTCGACGAAACCATTGGAGAAGCCGTTGTTGATTAGGACCTGCCTTACCCTACAGAGTTCTTCGTCGACTTGCTTCCATTCTGAGCTGTGCCTGAGAGCACGGTCGACATATGCGTTAACAACACTCCTCTTGTACCTGTCTGGGCAGTCGCTGTTGGCATTTAGGCACATTCCTATGTTCGTTTCCTTACTGTAGACTGCAGTGTGTAAACCATGACTGTTACACCTAGAAAGGGCAGCTTCCCATCCTTTTCCATCTCGTAAGTGAAACGCTGCACGGAACTCTGCTCAAACGCCTCCTTCAGCTCCTGCAGATGTCTGACATCAGGTACCTGTGTAAAAATGTCGTCAACATACCTGCAGTATATGGCCGGTTTCAAGTTCATGTCGACTAAGACTTTTTGCTCGATGGTACCCATGTAGAAGTTTGCAAACAGGACACGTAGGGGAGAACCCATGGCGACCCCATCTACTTGCTTATACATGTGCCCATCCGGGCTCAAGAAGGGTGCCTCTTTAGTACAAGCTTGGAGTAGTTTCCTTAGAATATTTTCTGGTATGTCAAGAGGAGTACAGGCTGGATCACCATACACTCTGTCGGCTATCATCCCGAATGTCTCGTCCACAGGTACGTTGGTGAACAGTGATTCTACGTCCAACGAGGCTCTTATCCCTGTGGCCCGTGTGCCCCGCAGTAAGTCAACAAATTCCTTTGGAGACTTCAGGCTGAAGGCGCAAGGGACATAAGGAGTCAGCAGGCCGTTGAGTCACTTCGCCAGTCTGTACGTGGGTGTGGGTATCTGGCTAATGATTGGCCGAAGTGGGTTTCTAGGCTTGTGTGTCTTGACATTTCCATACGCATATCCAGGTTTATATTCCCCAATAATCTTTGGCAGGTGGAGTCCGGATTTCTTGGCGTTCACAGTTTCGATCAGTTTGTTGACCTTTGCTTTTAATTCGGCTGTAGTGTCCTTCGTTACCCTTTGGAATTTAGTTTGGTCAGAGAGTATGAGGTTCATTTTCGCCAGATATTCGTCTTTTTTAAGAATGACGTATATTGGCGATTTGTCGCCTCTCCTGACAACTATCTCCTTGTTCTCACGAAGGCTTTTAGCTGCCGCTTTGAGCTCGGGGGACAGTATGGTGCTTCTGTAATTGCCTCGATTCTTTCCGCCTTCCGCAATAAGTTCTGCTTGTAAGGTATCTTTGGTAGTGACCTTCTTTTGTGTCTCGAGGTCGAATATGTCGTCCAACAGGATTTCCAAGTCCACTTTCTGGGCCATCTCACTCGGTCTGGACATAACGTGACAGTTTATACCCAGATTTAGGAGAGTGATTTGGTCCTCAGTGAGGTTAATTCCTGCAAGGTTCAGGAAGCCATCTCTTGGTCGTGGAATTGCCATAGGTCCTCCATATAACGTTGTTAGTTTCTTGATAATCCTTGTTTCAGTGCTGAGGTGATGTCGGTCTGTGAGGATGTCGAGGTGTTGTTCAATGCGGGTACGGAGACTTTCGTCGATGTTCCTATTTCTCCATTCGTTTGTAGCATGAAGTAGTTGCTTTTTGTTGTCTTTGATTTCATTTTCCGCCTTGTATATCTGATCACGAATCAGATCCTGGCGATATTTTATCGTGAAGGCTTGATTCCTTGCTGCTGGGTCATGCGTTTTAAATTAGTATATCTTAGTAGCAGTCTTTCCTGTAGACATATATTATTAAATATGACCGAAAAAGTAAGATCAATAATTCTGACACGAATTTTCTCGATCTTTCGTACATTTCTTTTCACTGTTGGTGGTAATTCAAAAATCAATTCTCCAAAATTCATTTTTATTTCTAGTCTGACGCGAAACTTGAGCGCGTTTCGTAAAACTTATTACATTTTCAAAGACTTTAGTTTATACATACACAACTGAATAGAACTTACACATCTCCGATTTGTTTATATCTACATTTGAGTGAGGTGGATGGGGTGAGGTGGTATTAATTTCATCAACACAAGACAGAACACGAAACAATGGGTATTGAATGGAAGTGATTGTAGAAAGCCTATTGGTCCGTATTTCTTGATGCTTCTATATTGGAGCGGAGTCTTGAGGTGGGTAGAATATAGTTGTGCATTAATTGGCTGTTGATTGCTGGTGTTGACTTTTTAATGCGTAGTGCCTCGCAAACGTCAAGCCGCCTGCTATCGCTGTATCTATCGATGATTTCTGTGTTGTTTACTAGGATTTCTCTGGCGATGGTTTGGTTGTGGGAAGAGATTATATGTTCCTTAATGGAGCCCTGTTGCTTATGCATCGTTAAACGCCTAGAAAGAGATGTTGTTGTCTTGCCTATATACTAGTTTTTTTTTGGAGCTTACAGTCCCCAAGAGGGCATTTGAAGGCATAGATGACGTTGGTCTCTTTTAAAGCGTTCTGCTTTGTGTCTGGAGAGTTTCTCATGAGTAGGCTGGCCGTTTTTCTGGTTTTATAGTAAATCGTCAGTTGTATCCTCTGATTTTTGTCTGTAGGGATAACGTTTCTCTTAACAATATCTTTCAGGACCCTTTCCTCCGTTTTATGAGCTGTGGAAAAGAAGTTCCTGTAAAATAGCCTAATAGGGGGTATAGGTGTTGTGTTAGTTGTCTCTTCAGAGGTTGCATGGCGTTTCACTTTCCTTCTTATGATGTCTTCGACGAAACCATTGGAGAAGCCGTTGTTGACTAGGACCTGCCTTACCCTACAGAGTTCTTCGTCGACTTGCTTCCATTCTGAGCTGTGGCTGAGAGCACGGTCGACATATGCGTTAACAACACTCCTCTTGTACCTGTCTGGGCAGTCGCTGTTGGCATTTAGGCACATTCCTATGTTCGTTTCCTTAGTGTAGACTGCAGTGTGGAAACCATGACTGTTACATCTAGAAAGGGCAGCTTCCCATCCTTTTCCATCTCGTAAGTGAAACGCAGCACGGAACTCTGCTCAAACGCCTCCTTCAGCTCCTGCAGATGTCTGACATCAGGTACCTGTGTAAAAATGTCGTCAACATACCTGCAGTATATGGCCGGTTTCAAGTTCATGTCGACTAAGACTTTTTGCTCGATGGTACCCATGTAGAAGTTTGCAAACAGGACACCTAGGAGAGAACCCATGGCGACCCCATCTACTTGCTTATACATGTGCCCATCCGGGCTCAAGAAGGGTGCCTCTTTAGTACAAGCTTGGAGTAGTTTCCTTGGAATATTTTCTGGTATGTCAAGAGGAGTACAGGCTGGATCACGATACACTCTGTCGGCTATCATCCCGATTGTCTCGTCCACAGGTACGTTGGTGAACAGTGATTCTACGTTCAACGATGCTCTTATCCCTGAGGCCCGTGTGCCCCGCATTAAGTCAACAAATTCCTTTGGAGACTTCAGGCTGAAGGCGCAAGGGACATAAGGAGTCAGCAGGCCGTTGAGTCGCTTCGCCAGTCTGTACGTGGGTGTGGGTATCTGGCTAATGATTGGCCGAAGTGGGTTTCCAGGCTTGTGTGTCTTGACATTTCCATACGCATATCCAGGTTTATATTCCCCAATAATCTTTGGAAGGTGGAGTCCGGATTTCTTGGCGTTCACAGTTTCGGCAAGTTTGTTGACCTTTGCTTTTAATTCGGCTGTAGTGTCCTTCGTTACCCTTTGGAATTTAGTTTGGTCAGACAGCATGAGGTTCATTTTCGCCAGATATTCGTCTTTTTTTAAGAATGACGTATATTGGCGACTTGTCGCCTCTCCTGACAACTATCTCCTTGTTCTCACGAAGGCTTTTAGCTGCCGCTTTGAGCTCGGGGGACAGTATGGTGCTTCTGTAATTGCCTCGATTCTTTCCTCCTTCCGCAATAAGTTCTGCTTGTAAGGTATCTTTGGTAGTGACCTTCTTTTGTGTCTCGAGGTCGAATATGTCGTCCAACAGGATTTCCACCTCCACTTTCCGGGCCATCTCACTCAGTCTGGACATAACGTGACAGTTTATACCCAGATTTAGGAGAGTGATTTGGTCCTCAGTGAGGTTAATTCCTGCAAGGTTCAGGAAGCCATCTCTTGGTCGTGGAATTGCCATAGGTCCTCCATATAACGTTGTTAGTTTCTTGATAATCCTTGTTTCAGTGCTGAGGTGATGTCAGTCTGTGAGGATGTCGAGGTGTTGTTCAATGCGGGTACGGAGACTTTCGTCGATGTTCCTATTTCTCCATTCGTTTGTAGCATGAAGTAGTTGCTTTTTGTTGTCTTTGATTTCATTTTCCGCCTTGTATATCTGATCACGAATCAGATCCTGGCGATATTTTATCGTGAAGGCTTGATTCCTTGCTGCTGGGTCGTGCGTTTTAATATTAGTATATCTTAGTAGCAGTCTTTCCTGTAGACATATATTATTAAATATGACCGAAAAAGTAAGATCAATAATTCTGACATGAATTTTCTCGATCTTTCGTACATTTCTTTTCACTGTTGGTGGTAATTCAAAAATCAATTCTCCAAAATTCATTTTTATTTCTAGTCTGACGCGAAACTTGAGCGCGTTTCGTAAAACTTATTACATTTTCAAAGACTTTAGTTTATACATACACAACTGAATAGAACTTACACATCTCCGATTTGTTTATATCTACATTTGAGTGAGGTGGATGGGGTGAGGTGGTATTAATTTCATCAACACAAGACAGAACACGAAACAATGGGTATTGAATGGAAGTGATTGTAGAAAGCCTATTGGTCCGTATTTCTTGATGCTTCTATATTGGAGCGGAGTCTTGAGGTGGGTAGAATATAGTTGTGCATTAATTGGCTGTTGATTGCTGGTGTTGACTTTTTAATGCGTAGTGCCTCGCAAACGTCAAGCCGCCTGCTATCGCTGTATCTATCGATGATTTCTGTGTTGTTTACTAGGATTTCTCTGGCGATGGTTTGGTTGTGGGAAGAGATTATATGTTCCTTAATGGAGCCCTGTTGCTTATGCATCGTTAAACGCCTAGAAAGAGATGTTGTTGTCTTGCCTATATACTAGTTTTTTTTTGGAGGTTACAGTCCCCAAGAGGGCATTTGAAGGCATAGACGACGTTGGTCTCTTTTAAAGCGTTCTGCTTTGTGTCTGGAGAGTTTCTCATGAGTAGGCTGGCCGTTTTTCTGGTTTTATAGTAAATCGTCAGTTGTATCCTCTGATTTTTGTCTGTAGGGATAACGTTTCTATTAACAATATCTTTCAGGACCCTTTCCTCCGTTTTATGAGCTGTGGAAAAGAAGTTCCTGTAAAATAGTCTAATAGGGGGTATAGGTGTTGTGTTATTTGTCTCTTCAGAGGTTGCATGGCGTTTCACTTTCATTCTTATGATGTCTTCGACGAAACCATTGGAGAAGCCGTTGTTGATTAGGACCTGCCTTACCCTACAGAGTTCTTCGTCGACTTGCTTCCATTCTGAGCTGTGCCTGAGAGCACGGTCGACATATGCGTTAACAACACTCCTCTTGTACCTGTCTGGGCAGTCGCTGTTGGCATTTAGGCACATTCCTATGTTCGTTTCCTTACTGTAGACTGCAGTGTGTAAACCATGACTGTTACACCTAGAAAGGGCAGCTTCCCATCCTTTTCCATCTCGTAAGTGAAACGCTGCACGGAACTCTGCTCAAACGCCTCCTTCAGCTCCTGCAGATGTCTGACATCAGGTACCTGTGTAAAAATGTCGTCAACATACCTGCAGTATATGGCCGGTTTCAAGTTCATGTCGACTAAGACTTTTTGCTCGATGGTACCCATGTAGAAGTTTGCAAACAGGACACGTAGGGGAGAACCCATGGCGACCCCATCTACTTGCTTATACATGTGCCCATCCGGGCTCAAGAAGGGTGCCTCTTTAGTACAAGCTTGGAGTAGTTTCCTTAGAATATTTTCTGGTATGTCAAGAGGAGTACAGGCTGGATCACCATACACTCTGTCGGCTATCATCCCGAATGTCTCGTCCACAGGTACGTTGGTGAACAGTGATTCTACGTCCAACGAGGCTCTTATCCCTGTGGCCCGTGTGCCCCGCAGTAAGTCAACAAATTCCTTTGGAGACTTCAGGCTGAAGGCGCAAGGGACATAAGGAGTCAGCAGGCCGTTGAGTCACTTCGCCAGTCTGTACGTGGGTGTGGGTATCTGGCTAATGATTGGCCGAAGTGGGTTTCCAGGCTTGTGTGTCTTGACATTTCCATACGCATATCCAGGTTTATATTCCCCAATAATCTTTGGCAGGTGGAGTCCGGATTTCTTGGCGTTCACAGTTTCGATCAGTTTGTTGACCTTTGCTTTTAATTCGGCTGTAGTGTCCTTCGTTACCCTTTGGAATTTAGTTTGGTCAGAGAGTATGAGGTTCATTTTCGCCAGATATTCGTCTTTTTTAAGAATGACGTATATTGGCGATTTGTCGCCTCTCCTGACAACTATCTCCTTGTTCTCACGAAGGCTTTTAGCTGCCGCTTTGAGCTCGGGGGACAGTATGGTGCTTCTGTAATTGCCTCGATTCTTTCCGCCTTCCGCAATAAGTTCTGCTTGTAAGGTATCTTTGGTAGTGACCTTCTTTTGTGTCTCGAGGTCGAATATGTCGTCCAACAGGATTTCCAAGTCCACTTTCTGGGCCATCTCACTCGGTCTGGACATAACGTGACAGTTTATACCCAGATTTAGGAGAGTGATTTGGTCCTCAGTGAGGTTAATTCCTGCAAGGTTCAGGAAGCCATCTCTTGGTCGTGGAATTGCCATAGGTCCTCCATATAACGTTGTTAGTTTCTTGATAATCCTTGTTTCAGTGCTGAGGTGATGTCGGTCTGTGAGGATGTCGAGGTGTTGTTCAATGCGGGTACGGAGACTTTCGTCGATGTTCCTATTTCTCCATTCGTTTGTAGCATGAAGTAGTTGCTTTTTGTTGTCTTTGATTTCATTTTCCGCCTTGTATATCTGATCACGAATCAGATCCTGGCGATATTTTATCGTGAAGGCTTGATTCCTTGCTGCTGGGTCATGCGTTTTAAAATTAGTATATCTTAGTAGCAGTCTTTCCTGTAGACATATATTATTAAATATGACCGAAAAAGTAAGATCAATAATTCTGACACGAATTTTCTCGATCTTTCGTACATTTCTTTTCACTGTTGGTGGTAATTCAAAAATCAATTCTCCAAAATTCATTTTTATTTCTAGTCTGACGCGACACTTGAGCGCGTTTCGTAAAACTTATTACATTTTCAAAGACTTTAGTTTATACATACACAACTGAATAGAACTTACACATCTCCGATTTGTTTATATCTACATTTGAGTGAGGTGGATGGGGTGAAGTGGTGTTAATTTCATCAACACAAGACAGAACACGAAACAATGGGTATTGAATGGAAGTGATTGTAGAAAGCCTATTGGTCCGTATTTCTTGATGCTTCTATATTGGAGCGGAGTCTTGAGGTGGGTAGAATATAGTTGTGCATTAATTGGCTGTTGATTGCTAGTGTTGACTTTTTAATGCGTAGTGCCTCGCAAACGTCAAGCCGCCTGCTATCGCTGTATCTATAGATGATTTCTGTGTTGTTTACTAGGATTTCTCTGGCGATGGTTTGGTTGTGGGAAGAGATTATATGTTCCTTAATGGAGCCCTGTTGCTTATGCATCGTTAAACGCCTAGAAAGAGATGTTGTTGTCTTGCCTATATACTAGTTTTTTTTTGGAGGTTACAGTCCCCAAGAGGGCATTTGAAGGCATAGACGACGTTGGTCTCTTTTAAAGCGTTCTGCTTTGTGTCTGGAGAGTTTCTCATGAGTAGGCTGGCCGTTTTTCTGGTTTTATAGTAAATCGTCAGTTGTATCCTCTGATTTTTGTCTGTAGGGATAACGTTTCTATTAACAATATCTTTCAGGACCCTTTCCTCCGTTTTATGAGCTGTGGAAAAGAAGTTCCTGTAAAATAGTCTAATAGGGGGTATAGGTGTTGTGTTATTTGTCTCTTCAGAGGTTGCATGGCGTTTCACTTTCATTCTTATGATGTCTTCGACGAAACCATTGGAGAAGCCGTTGTTGATTAGGACCTGCCTTACCCTACAGAGTTCTTCGTCGACTTGCTTCCATTCTGAGCTGTGCCTGAGAGCACGGTCGACATATGCGTTAACAACACTCCTCTTGTACCTGTCTGGGCAGTCGCTGTTGGCATTTAGGCACATTCCTATGTTCGTTTCCTTACTGTAGACTGCAGTGTGTAAACCATGACTGTTACACCTAGAAAGGGCAGCTTCCCATCCTTTTCCATCTCGTAAGTGAAACGCTGCACGGAACTCTGCTCAAACGCCTCCTTCAGCTCCTGCAGATGTCTGACATCAGGTACCTGTGTAAAAATGTCGTCAACATACCTGCAGTATATGGCCGGTTTCAAGTTCATGTCGACTAAGACTTTTTGCTCGATGGTACCCATGTAGAAGTTTGCAAACAGGACACGTAGGGGAGAACCCATGGCGACCCCATCTACTTGCTTATACATGTGCCCATCCGGGCTCAAGAAGGGTGCCTCTTTAGTACAAGCTTGGAGTAGTTTCCTTAGAATATTTTCTGGTATGTCAAGAGGAGTACAGGCTGGATCACCATACACTCTGTCGGCTATCATCCCGAATGTCTCGTCCACAGGTACGTTGGTGAACAGTGATTCTACGTCCAACGAGGCTCTTATCCCTGTGGCCCGTGTGCCCCGCAGTAAGTCAACAAATTCCTTTGGAGACTTCAGGCTGAAGGCGCAAGGGACATAAGGAGTCAGCAGGCCGTTGAGTCACTTCGCCAGTCTGTACGTGGGTGTGGGTATCTGGCTAATGATTGGCCGAAGTGGGTTTCCAGGCTTGTGTGTCTTGACATTTCCATACGCATATCCAGGTTTATATTCCCCAATAATCTTTGGCAGGTGGAGTCCGGATTTCTTGGCGTTCACAGTTTCGATCAGTTTGTTGACCTTTGCTTTTAATTCGGCTGTAGTGTCCTTCGTTACCCTTTGGAATTTAGTTTGGTCAGAGAGTATGAGGTTCATTTTCGCCAGATATTCGTCTTTTTTAAGAATGACGTATATTGGCGATTTGTCGCCTCTCCTGACAACTATCTCCTTGTTCTCACGAAGGCTTTTAGCTGCCGCTTTGAGCTCGGGGGACAGTATGGTGCTTCTGTAATTGCCTCGATTCTTTCCGCCTTCCGCAATAAGTTCTGCTTGTAAGGTATCTTTCGTAGTGACCTTCTTTTGTGTCTCGAGGTCGAATATGTCGTCCAACAGGATTTCCAAGTCCACTTTCTGGGCCATCTCACTCGGTCTGGACATAACGTGACAGTTTATACCCAGATTTAGGAGAGTGATTTGGTCCTCAGTGAGGTTAATTCCTGCAAGGTTCAGGAAGCCATCTCTTGGTCGTGGAATTGCCATAGGTCCTCCATATAACGTTGTTAGTTTCTTGATAATCCTTGTTTCAGTGCTGAGGTGATGTCGGTCTGTGAGGATGTCGAGGTGTTGTTCAATGCGGGTACGGAGACTTTCGTCGATGTTCCTATTTCTCCATTCGTTTGTAGCATGAAGTAGTTGCTTTTTGTTGTCTTTGATTTCATTTTCCGCCTTGTATATCTGATCACGAATCAGATCCTGGCGATATTTTATCGTGAAGGCTTGATTCCTTGCTGCTGGGTCATGCGTTTTAAAATTAGTATATCTTAGTAGCAGTCTTTCCTGTAGACATATATTATTAAATATGACCGAAAAAGTAAGATCAATAATTCTGACACGAATTTTCTCGATCTTTCGTACATTTCTTTTCACTGTTGGTGGTAATTCAAAAATCAATTCTCCAAAATTCATTTTTATTTCTAGTCTGACGCGACACTTGAGCGCGTTTCGTAAAACTTATTACATTTTCAAAGACTTTAGTTTATACATACACAACTGAATAGAACTTACACATCTCCGATTTGTTTATATCTACATTTGAGTGAGGTGGATGGGGTGAGGTGGTATTAATTTCATCAACACAAGACAGAACACGAAACAATGGGTATTGAATGGAAGTGATTGTAGAAAGCCTATTGGTCCGTATTTCTTGATGCTTCTATATTGGAGCGGAGTCTTGAGGTGGGTAGAATATAGTTGTGCATTAATTGGCTGTTGATTGCTAGTGTTGACTTTTTAATGCGTAGTGCCTCGCAAACGTCAAGCCGCCTGCTATCGCTGTATCTATAGATGATTTCTGTGTTGTTTACTAGGATTTCTCTGGCGATGGTTTGGTTGTGGGAAGAGATTATATGTTCCTTAATGGAGCCCTGTTGCTTATGCATCGTTAAACGCCTAGAAAGAGATGTTGTTGTCTTGCCTATATACTAGTTTTTTTTTGGAGGTTACAGTCCCCAAGAGGGCATTTGAAGGCATAGACGACGTTGGTCTCTTTTAAAGCGTTCTGCTTTGTGTCTGGAGAGTTTCTCATGAGTAGGCTGGCCGTTTTTCTGGTTTTATAGTAAATCGTCAGTTGTATCCTCTGATTTTTGTCTGTAGGGATAACGTTTCTATTAACAATATCTTTCAGGACCCTTTCCTCCGTTTTGTGAGCTGTGGAAAAGAAGTTCCTGTAAAATAGTCTAATAGGGGGTATAGGTGTTGTGTTAGTTGTCTCTTAAGAGGTTGCATGGCGTTTCACTTTCCTTCTTATGATGTCTTCGACGAAACCATTGGAGAAGCCGTTGTTGACTAGGACCTGCCTTACCCTACTGAGTTCTTCGTCGACTTGCTTCCATTCTGAGCTGTGGCTGAGAGCACGGTCGACATATGCGTTAACAACACTCCTCTTCTACCTGTCTGGGCAGTCGCTGTTGGCATTTAGGCACATTCCTATGTTCGTTTCCTTAGTGTAGACTGCAGTGTGGAAACCATGACTGTTACATCTAGAAAGGGCAGCTTCCCATCCTTTTCCATCTCGTAAGTGAAACGCAGCACGGAACTCTGCTCAAACGCCTCCTTCAGCTCCTGCAGATGTCTGACATCAGGTACCTGTGTAAAAATGTCGTCAACATACCTGCAGTATATGGCCGGTTTCAAGTTCATGTCGACTAAGACTTTTTGCTCGATGGTACCCATGTACAAGTTTGCAAACAGGACACCTAGGGGAGAACCCATGGCGACCCCATCTACTTGCTTATACATGTGCCCATCCGGGCTCAAGAAGGGTGCCTCTTTAGTACAAGCTTGGAGTAGTTTCCTTAGAATATTTTCTGGTATGTCAATAGGCGTACAGGCTGGATCACGATACACTCTGTCGGCTATCATCCCGATTGTCTCGTCCACAGGTACGTTGGTGAACAGTGATTCTACGTCCAACGAGGCTCTTATCCTTGTGGCCCGTGTGCCCCGCAGTAAGTCAACAAATTCCTTTGGAGACTTCAGGCTGAAGGCGCAAGGGACATAAGGAGTCAGCAGGCCGTTGAGTCGCTTCGCCAGTCTGTACTTGGGTGTGGGTATCTGGCTAATGATTGGCCGAAGTGGGTTTCCAGGCTTGTGTGTCTTGACATTTCCATACGCATATCCAGATTTATATTCCCCAATAATCTTTGGCAGGTGGACTCCGGATTTCTTGGCGTTCACAGTTTCGATCAGTTTGTTGACCTTTGCTTTTAATTCGGCTGTAGTGTCCTTCATTACCCTTTGGAATTTAGTTTGGTCAGAGAGTATGAGGTTCATTTTCGCCAGATATTCGTCTTTTTTAAGAATGACGTATATTGGCGACTTGTCGCCTCTCCTGACAACTATCTCCTTGTTCTCACGAAGGCTTTTAGCTGCCGCTTTGAGCTCGGGGGACAGTATGGTGCTTCTGTAATTGCCTCGATTCTTTTCGCCTTCCGCAATAAGTTCTGCTTGTAAGGTATCTTTCGTAGTGACCTTCTTTTGTGTCTCGAGGTCGAATATGTCGTCCAACAGGATTTCCAACTCCACTTTCCGGGCCATCTTACTCGGTCTGGACATAACGTGACAGTTTATACCCAGATTTAGGAGAGTGATTTGGTCCTCAGTGAGGTTAATTCCTGCAAGGTTCAGGAAGCCATCTCTTGGTCGTGGAATTGCCATAGGTCCTCCATATAACGTTGTTAGTTTCTTGATAATCCTTGTTTCAGTGCTGAGATAATGTCGGTCTGTGAGGATGTCGAGGTGTTGTTCAATGCGGGTACGGAGACTTTCGTCGATGTTCCTATTTCTCCATTCGTTTGTAGCATGAAGTAGTTGCTTTTTGTTGTCTTTGATTTCATTTTCCGCCTTGTATATCTGATCACGAATCAGATCCTGGCGATATTTTATCGTGAAGGCTTGATTCCTTGCTGCTGGGTCGTGCGTTTTAATATTAGTATATCTTAGTAGCAGTCTTTCCTGTAGACATATATTATTAAATATAACCGAAAAAGTAAGATCAATAATTCTGACACGAATTTTCTCGATCTTTCGTACATTTCTTTTCACTGTTGGTGGTAATTCAAAAATCAATTCTCCAAAATTCATTTTTATTTCTAGTCTGACGCGACACTTGAGCGTGTTTCGTAAAACTTATTACATTTTCAAAGACTTTAGTTTACACATACACAACTGAATAGAACTTACACATCTCCGATTTGTTTATATCTACATTTGAGTGAGGTGGATGGGGTGAGGTGGTATTAATTTCATCAACACAAGACAGGAAACAATGGGTATTGAATGGAAGTAATAGTAGAAAGCCTATTGGTCCGTATTTCTTGATGCTTCTATATTGGAGCGGAGTCTTGAGGTGGGTAGAATATACTTGTGCATTAATTGGCTGTTGATTGCTGGTGTTGACTTTTTAATGCGTAGTGCCTCGCAAACGTAAAGCTGCCTGCTATCGCTGTATCTATCGATGATTTCTGTGTTGTTTACTAGGATTTCTCTGGCGATGGTTTGGTTGTGGGAAGAGATTATATGTTCCTTAATGGAGCCCTGTTGCTTATGCATCGTTAAACGCCTAGAAAGAGATGTTGTTGTCTTGCCTATATACTGGTTTTTTTGGGAGCTTAAAGTCCCCAAGAGGGCATTTGAAGGCATAGACGACGTTGGTCTCTTTTAAAGAGTTCTGCTTTGTGTCTGGAGAGTTTCTCATAAGTAGGCTGGCCGTTTTTCTGGTTTTATAGTAAATCGTCAGTTGTATCCTCTGATTTTTGTCTGTAGGGATAACGTTTCTATTAACAATATCTTTCAGGACCCTTTCCTCCGTTTTATGAGCTGTGGAAAAGAAGTTCCTGTAAAATAGTCTAATAGGGGGTATAGGTGTTGTGTTAGTTGTCTCTTCAGAGGTTGCATGGCGTTTCACTTTCATTCTTATGATGTCTTCGACGAAACCATTGGAGAAGCCGTTGTTGACTAGGACCTGCCTTACCCTACAGAGTTCTTCGTCGACTTGCTTCCATTCTGAGCTGTGGCTGAGAGCACGGTCGACATATGCGTTAACAACACTCCTCTTGTACCTGTCTGGGCAGTCGCTGTTGGCATTTAGGCACATTCCTATATTCGTTTTCTTAGTGTAGACTGCAGTGTGGAAACCTCCGCTCTTTTCCATGACTGTTACATCTAGAAAGGGCAGCTTCCCATCCTTTTCCATCTCGTAAGTGAAACGCAGCACGGAACTCTGCTCAAACGCCTCCTTCAGCTCCTGCAGATGTCTGACATCAGGTACCTGTGTAAAAATGTCGTCAACATACCTGCAGTATATGGCCGGTTTCAAGTTCATGTCGACTAAGACTTTTTGCTCGATGGTACCCATGTAGAAGTTTGCAAACAGGACACCTAGGGGAGAACCCATGGCGACCCCATCTACTTGCTTATACATGTGCCCATCCGGGCTCAAGAAGGGTGCCTCTTTAGTACAAGCTTGGAGTAGTTTCCTTAGAATATTTTCTGGTATGTCAATAGGAGTACAGGCTGGATCATGATACACTCTGTCGGCTATCATCCCGATTGTCTCGTCCACAGGTACGTTGGTGAACAGTGATTCTACGTCCAACGAGGCTCTTATCCCTGCGGCCCGTGTGCCCCGCAGTAAGTCAACAAATTCCTTTGGAGACTTCAGGCTGAAGGCGCAAGGGACATAAGGAGTCAGCAGGCCGTTGAGTCGCTTCGCCAGTCTGTACGTGGGTGTGGGTATCTGGCTAATGATTGGCCGAAGTGGGTTTCCAGGCTTGTGTGTCTTGACATTTCCATACGCATATCCAGGTTTATATTCCCCAATAATCTTTGGCAGGTGGAGTCCGGATTTCTTGGCGTTCACAGTTTCGATCAGTTTGTTGACCTTTGCATTTAATTCGGCTGTAGTGTCCTTCGTTACCCTTTGGAATTTAGTTTGGTCAGAGAGTATGAGGTTCATTTTCGCCAGATATTCGTCTTTTTTAAGAATGACGTATATTGGCGATTTGTCGCCTCTCCTGACAACTATCTCCTTGTTCTCACGAAGGCTTTTAGCTGCCGCTTTGAGCTCGGGGGACAGTATGGTGCTTCTGTAATTGCCTCGATTCTTTCCGCCTTCCGCAATAAGTTCTGCTTGTAAGGTATCTTTGGTAGTGACCTTCTTTTGTGTCTCGATGTCGAATATGTCGTCCAACAGGATTTCCAAGTCCACTTTCTGGGCCATCTCACTCGGTCTGGACATAACGTGACAGTTTATACCCAGATTTAGGAGAGTGATTTGGTCCTCAGTGAGGTTAATTCCTGCAAGGTTCAGGAAGCCATCTCTTGGTCGTGGAATTGCCATAGGTCCTCCATATAACGTTGTTAGTTTCTTGATAATCCTTGTTTCAGTGCTGAGGTGATGTCGGTCTGTGAGGATGTCGAGGTGTTGTTCAATGCGGGTACGGAGACTTTCGTCGATGTTCCTATTTCTCCATTCGTTTGTAGCATGAAGTAGTTGCTTTTTGTTGTCTTTGATTTCATTTTCCGCCTTGTATATCTGATCACGAATCAGATCCTGGCGATATTTTATCGTGAAGGCTTGATTCCTTGCTGCTGGGTCATTCGTTTTAAAATTAGTATATCTTAGTAGCAGTCTTTCCTGTAGACATATATTATTAAATATGACCGAAAAAGTAAGATCAATAATTCTGACACGAATTTTCTCGATCTTTCGTACATTTCTTTTCACTGTTGGTGGTAATTCAAAAATCAATTCTCCAAAATTCATTTTTATTTCTAGTCTGACGCGACACTTGAGCGCGTTTCGTAAAACTTATTACATTTTCAAAGACTTTAGTTTATACATACACAACTGAATAGAACTTACACATCTCCGATTTGTTTATATCTACATTTGAGTGAGGTGGATGGGGTGAGGTGGTATTAATTTCATCAACACAAGACAGGAAACAATGGGTATTGAATGGAAGTGATTGTAGAAAGCCTATTGGTCCGTATTTCTTGATGCTTCTATATTGGAGCGGAGTCTTGAGGTGGGTAGAATATAGTTGTGCATTAATTGGCTGTTGATTGCTGGTGTTGACTTTTTAATGCGTAGTGCCTCGCAAACGTCAAGCCGCCTGCTATCGCTGTATCTATAGATGATTTCTGTGTTGTTTACTAGGATTTCTCTGGCGATGGTTTGGTTGTGGGAAGAGATTATATGTTCCTTAATGGAGCCCTGTTGCTTATGCATCGTTAAACGCCTAGAAAGAGATGTTGTTGTCTTGCCTATATACTGGTTTTTTTTTGGAGCTTACAGTCCCCAAGAGGGCATTTGAAGGCATAGACGACGTTGGTCTCTTTTAAAGCGTTCTGCTTTGTGTCTGGAGAGTTTCTCATGAGTAGGCTGGCCGTTTTTCTGGTTTTATAGTAAATCGTCAGTTGTATCCTCTGATTTTTGTCTGTAGGGATAACGTTTCTATTAACAATATCTTTCAGGACCCTTTCCTCCGTTTTGTGAGCTGTGGAAAAGAAGTTCCTGTAAAATAGTCTAATAGGGGGTATAGGTGTTGTGTTAGTTGTCTCTTCAGAGGTTGCATGGCGTTTCACTTTCCTTCTTATGATGTCTTCGACGAAGCCATTGGAGAAGCCGTTGTTGACTAGGACCTGCCTTACCCTACAGAGTTCTTCGTCGACTTGCTTCCATTCTGAGCTGTGGCTGAGAGCACGGTCGACATATGCGTTAACAACACTCCTCTTCTACCTGTCTGGGCAGTCGCTGTTGGCATTTAGGCACATTCCTATGTTCGTTTCCTTAGTGTAGACTGCAGTGTGGAAACCATGACTGTTACATCTAGAAAGGGCAGCTTCCCATCCTTTTCCATCTCGTAAGTGAAACGCAGCACGGAACTCTGCTCAAACGCCTCCTTCAGCTCCTGCAGATGTCTGACATCAGGTACCTGTGTAAAAATGTCGTCAACATACCTGCAGTATATGGCCGGTTTCAAGTTCATGTCGACTAAGACTTTTTGCTCGATGGTACCCATGTAGAAGTTTGCAAACAGGACACCTAGGGGAGAACCCATGGCGACCCCATCTACTTGCTTATACATGTGCCCATCCGGGCTCAAGAAGGGTGCCTCTTTAGTACAAGCTTGGAGTAGTTTCCTTAGAATATTTTCTGGTATGTCAATAGGAGTACAGGCTGGATCACGATACACTCTGTCGGCTATCATCCCGAATGTCTCGTCCACAGGTACGTTGGTGAACAGTGATTCTACGTCCAACGAGGCTCTTATCCTTGTGGCCCGTGTGCCCCGCAGTAAGTCAACAAATTCCTTTGGAGACTTCAGGCTGAAGGCGCAAGGGACATAAGGAGTCAGCAGGCCGTTGAGTCGCTTCGCCAGTCTGTACTTGGGTGTGGGTATCTGGCTAATGATTGGCCGAAGTGGGTTTCCAGGCTTGTGTGTCTTGACATTTCCATACGCATATCCAGATTTATATTCCCCAATAATCTTTGGCAGGTGGACTCCGGATTTCTTGGCGTTCACAGTTTCGATCAGTTTGTTGACCTTTGCTTTTAATTCGGCTGTAGTGTCCTTCATTACCCTTTGGAATTTAGTTTGGTCAGAGAGTATGAGGTTCATTTTCGCCAGATATTCGTCTTTTTTAAGAATGACGTATATTGGCGACTTGTCGCCTCTCCTGACATCTATCTCCTTGTTCTCACGAAGGCTTTTAGCTGCCGCTTTGAGCTCGGGGGACAGTATGGTGCTTCTGTAATTGCCTCGATTCTTTTCGCCTTCCGCAATAAGTTCTGCTTGTAAGGTATCTTTCGTAGTGACCTTCTTTTGTGTCTCGAGGTCGAATATGTCGTCCAACAGGATTTCCAACTCCACTTTCCGGGCCATCTTACTCGGTCTGGACATAACGTGACAGTTTATACCCAGATTTAGGAGAGTGATTTGGTCCTCAGTGAGGTTAATTCCTGCAAGGTTCAGGAAGCCATCTCTTGGTCGTGGAATTGCCATAGGTCCTCCATATAACGTTGTTAGTTTCTTGATAATCCTTGTTTCAGTGCTGAGGTGATGTCGGTCTGTGAGGATGTCGAGGTGTTGTTCAATGCAGGTACGGAGACTTTCGTCGATGTTCCTATTTCTCCATTCGTTTGTAGCATGAAGTAGTTGCGTTTTGTTGTCTTTGATTTCATTTTCCGCCTTGTATATCTGATCACGAATCAGATCCTGGCGATATTTTATCGTGAAGGCTTGATTCCTTGCTGCTGGGTCGTGCGTTTTAATATTAGTATATTTTGGTAGCAGTCTTTCCTGTAGACATATATTATTAAATATGACCGAAAAAGTAAGATCAATAATTCTGACATGAATTTTCTCTATCTTTCGTACATTTCTTTTCACTGTTGGTGGTAAATCAAAAATCAATTCTCCAAAATTCATTTTTATTTCTTGTCTGACGCGACACTTGAGCGCGTTTTGTAAAACTTATTAAATTTTCAAAGACTTTAGTTTACACATACACAACTGAATAGAACTTACACATCTCCGATTTGTTTATATCTACATTTGAGTGAGGTGGATGGGGTGAGGTGGTATTAATTTCATCAACACAAGACAGGAAACAATGGGTATTGAATGGAAGTGATTGTAGAAATCCTATTGGTCCGTATTTCTTGATGCTTCTATATTGGAGCGGAGTCTTGAGGTGGGTAGAATATAGTTGTGCATTAATTGGCTGTTGATTGCTCGTGTTGACTTTTTAATGCGTAGTGCCTCGCAAACGTCAAGCCGCCTGCTATTGCTGTATCTATCGATGATTTCTGTGTTGTTTACTAGGATTTCTCGGCGATGGTTTGGTTGTGGGAAGAGATTATATGTTCCTTAATGGAGCCCTGTTGCTTATGCATCGTTAAACGCCTAGAAAGAGATGTTGTTATCTTGCCTATATACTGGTTTTTTTTGGAGCTTACAGTCTCCAAGAGGGCATTTGAAGGCATAGACGACGTTGGTCTCTTTTAAAGCGTTCTGCTTTGTGTCTGGAGAGTTTCGCATGAGTAGGCTGGCCGTTTTTCTGGTTTTATAGTAAATCGTCAGTTGTATCCTCTGATTTTTGTCTGTAGGGATAACGTTTCTATTAACAATATCTTTCAGAACCATTTCCTCCGTTTTATGAGCTGTGGAAAAGAAGTTCCTGTAAAATAGTCTAATAGGGGGTATAGGTGTTGTGTTAGTTGTCTCTTCAGAGGTTGCATGGCGTTTCACTTTCCTTCTTATGATGTCTTCGACGAAACCATTGGAGAAGCCGTTGTTGACTAGGACCTGCCTTACCCTAAAGAGTTCTTCGTCGACTTGCTTCCATTCTGAGCTGTGGCTGAGAGCATGGTCGACATATGCGTTAACAACACTCCTCTTGTACCTGTCTGTGCAGTCGCTGTTGGCATTTAGGCACATTCCTATGTTCGTTTCCTTAGTGTAGACTGCAGTGTGGAAGCCTCCGCTCTTTTCCATGACTGTTACATCTAGAAAGGGCAGCTTCCCATCCTTTTCCATCTCGTAAGTGAAATGCAGCACGGAACTCTGCTCAAACACCTCCTTCAGCTCCTGCAGATGTCTGACGTCAGGTACCTGTGTAAAAATGTCGTCAACATACCTGCAGTATATGGCCGGTTTCAAGTTCATGTCGACTAAGACTTTTTGCTCGATGGTACCCATGTAGAAGTTTGCAAACAGGACACCTAGGGGAGAACCCATGGCGACCCCATCTACTTGCTTATACATGTGCCCATCCGGGCTCAAGAAGGGTACCTCTTTAGTACAAGCTTGGAGTAGTTTCCTTAGAATATATTCTGGTATGTCAAGAGGAGTACAGGCTGGATCACGATAAACTCTGTCGGCTATCATCCCGATTGTCTCGTCCACAGGTACGTTGGTGAACAGTGATTCTACGTCCAACGAAGCTCTTATCCCTGTGGCCCGTGTGCCCCTCAGTAAGTCAACAAATTCCTTTGGAGACTTCAGGCTGAAGGCGCAAGGGACATAAAGAGTCAGCAGGCCGTTGAGTCGCATCGCCAGTCTGTACGTGGGTGTGGGTATCTGGCTAATGATTGGTCGAAGTGGGTTTCCAGGCTTGTGTGTCTTGACATTTCCATACGCATATCCAGGTTTATATTCCCCTATAATCTTTGGCAGGTGGAGTCCGGATTTCTTGGCTTTCACAGTTTCGATCAGTTTGTTGACCTTTGCTTTTAATTCGGCTGTAGTGTCCTTCGTTACCCTTTGGAATTTAGTTTGGTCAGAGAGTATGAGGTTCATTTTCGCCAGATATTCGTCTTTTTTAAGAATGACGTATATTGGCGACTTATCGCCTCTCCTGACAACTATCTCCTTGTTCTCACGAAGGTTTTTAGCTGCCGCTTTGAGCTCGGGGGACAGTATGGTGCTTCTGTAATTGCCTCGATTCTTTCCTCCTTCCGCAATAAGTTCTGCTTGTAAGGTATCTTTGGTAGTGACCTTCTTTTGTGTCTCGAGGTCGAATATGTCGTTCCAACAGGATTTCCAACTCCACTTTCCGGGCCATCTCACTCGGTCTGGACATAACGTGACAGTTTATACCCAGATTTAGGAGAGTGATTTGGTCCTCAGTGAGGTTAATTCCTGCAAGGTTCAGGAAGCCATCTCTTGGTCGTGGAATTGCCATAGGTCCTCCATATAACGTTGTTAGTTTCTTGATAATCCTTGTTTCAGTGCTGAGGTGATGTCGGTCTGTGAGGATGTCGAGGTGTTGTTCAATGCGGGTACGGAGACTTTCGTCGATGTTCCTATTTCTCCATTCGTTTGTAGCATGAAGTAGTTGCGTTTTGTTGTCTTTGATTTCATTTTCCGCCTTGTATATCTGATCACGAATCATATCCTGGCGATATTTTATCGTGAAGGCTTGATTCCTTGCTGCTGGGTCAGTGCGTTTTAATATTAGTATATTTAGGTAGCAGTCTTTCCTGTAGACATATATTATTAAATATGACCGAAAAAGTAAGATCAATAATTCTGACACGAATTTTCTCGATCTTTCGTACATTTCTTTTCACTGTTGGTGGTAATTCAAAAATCAATTCTCCAAAATTCATTTTTATTTCTAGTCTGACGCGACACTTGAGCGCGTTTCGTAAAACTTATTACATTTTCAAAGACTTTAGTTTACACATACACAACTGAATAGAACTTACACATCTCCGATTTGTTTATATCTACATTTGAGTGAGGTGGATGGGGTGAGGTGGTATTAATTTCATCAACACAAGACAGAACACGAAACAATGGGTATTGAATGGAAGTGATTGTAGAAAGCCTATTGGTCCGTATTTCTTGATGCTTCTATATTGGATCGGAGTCTTGAGGTGGGTAGAATATAGTTGTGCATTAATTTGCTGTTGATTGCTGGTGTTGACTTTTTAATGCGTAGTGCCTCGCAAACGTCAAGCCGCCTGCTATCGCTGTATCTATTGATGATTTCTGTGTTGTTTACTAGGATTTCTCTGGCGATGGTTTGGTTGTGGGAAGAGATTATATGTTCCTTAATTGAGCCCTGTTGCTTATGCATCGTTAAACGCCTAGAAAGAGATGTTGTTGTCTTGCCTATATACTGGTTTTTTTTTTGGAGCTTACAGTCCCCAAGAGGCATTTGAAGGCATAGACGACGTTGGTCTCTTTTAAAGCGTTCTGCTTTGTGTCTGGAGAGTTTCTCATGAGTAGGCTGGCCGTTTTTCTTGTTTTATAGTAAATCGTCAGTTGTATCCTCTGATTTTTGTCTGTAGGGATAACGTTCCTATTAACAATATCATTCAGGACCCTTTCCTCCGTTTTATGAGCTGTGGAAAAGAAGTTCCTGTAAAATAGTCTAATAGGGGGTATAGGTGTTGTGTTAGTTGTCTCTTCAGAGTTTGCATGGCGTTTCACTTTCCTTCTTATGATGTCTTCGACGAAACCATTGGAGAAGCCGTTGTTGACTAGGACCTGCCTAACCCTACAGAGTTCTTCGTCGACTTGCTTCCATTCTGAGCTGTGGCTGAGAGCACAGTCGACATATGCGTTAACAACACTCCTCTTGTACCTGTCTGGGCAGTCGCTGTTGGCATTTAGGCACATTCCTATGTTCGTTTCCTTACTGTAGACTGCAGTGTGGAAACCATGACTGTTACATCTAGAAAGGGCAGCTTCCCATCCTTTTCCATCTCGTAAGTGAAACGCAGCACGGAACTCTGCTCAAGCGCATCCTTCAGCTCCTGCAGATGTCTGACATCAGGTACCTGTGTAAAAATGTCGTCAACATACCTGCAGTATATGGCCGGTTTCAAGTTCATGTCGACTAAGACTTTTTGCTCGATGGTACCCATGTAGAAGTTTGCAAACAGGACACCTAGGGGAGAACCCATGGCGACCCCATCTACTTGCTTATACATGTGCCCATCCGGGTTCAAGAAGGGTGCTTCTTTAGTACAAGCTTGGAGTAGTTTCCTTAGAATATTTTTTGGTATGTCAAGAGGAGTACAGGCTGGATCACGATACACTCTGTCGGCTATCATCCCGATTGTCTCGTCCACAGGTACGTTGGTGAACAGTGATTCTACGTCCAACGAGGCTCTTATCCCTGTGGCCCGTGTGCCCCGCAGTAAGTCAAAAAATTCCTTTGGAGACTTCAGGCTGAAGGCGCAAGGGACATAAGGATTCAGCAGGCCGTTGAGTCGCTTCGCCAGTCTGTACGTGGGTGTGGGTATCTGGCTAATGATTGGCCGAAGTGGGTTTCCAGGCTTGTGTGTCTTGACATTTCCATACGCATATCCAGGTTTATATTCCCCAATAATCTTTGGCAGGTGGAGTCCGGATTTCTTGGCGTTCACAGTTTCGATCAGTTTGTTGACCTTTGCTTTTAATTCGGCTGTAGTGTCCTTCGTTACCCTTTGGAATTTAGTTTGGTCAGAGAGTATGAGGTTCATTTTTGCCAGATATTCGTCTTTTTTAAGAATGTCGTATATTGGCGACTTGTCGCCTCTCCTGACAACTATCTCCTTGTTCTCACGAAGGCTTTTAGCTGCCGCTTTGAGCTCGGGGGACAGTATGGTGCTTCTGTAATTGCCTCGATTCTTTCCTCCTTCCGCAATAAGTTCTGCTTTTAAGGTATCTTTGGTAGTGACCTTCTTTTGTGTCTCGAGGTCGAATATGTCGTCCAACAGGATTTTCAACTCCACTTTCCGGGCCATCTCACTCGGTCTGGACATAACGTGACAGTTTATACCCAGATTTAGGAGAGTGATTTGGTCCTCAGTGAGGTTAATTCCTGCAAGGTTCAGGAAGCCATCTCTTGGTCGTGGAATTGCCATAGGTGCTCCATATAACGTTGTTAGTTTCTTGATAATCCTTGTTTCAGTGCTGAGGTGATGTCGGTCTGTGAGGATGTCGAGGTGTTGTTCAATGCGGGTACGGAGACTTTCGTCGATGTTCCTATTTCTCCATTCGTTTGTAGCATGAAGTAGTTGCGTTTTGTTGTCTTTGATTTCATTTTCCGCCTTGTATATCTGATCACGAATCAGATCCTGGCGATATATTATCTTGAAGGCTTGATTCCTTGCTGCTGGGTCGTGCGTTTTAATATTAGTATATTTTGGTAGCAGTCTTTCCTTTTCTTT
Organism: Procambarus clarkii; assembly: GCF_040958095.1. Lineage (NCBI taxonomy): Eukaryota > Metazoa > Arthropoda > Malacostraca > Decapoda > Cambaridae > Procambarus > Procambarus clarkii. The sequence continues at coordinate 16,144,226 of NC_091222.1, forward strand.
CGGTCATATTATTAAATATGACCGAAAAAGTAAGATCAATAATTCTAACACGAATTTTCTCGGTTTTTCGTACATTTCTTTTCACTGTTGGTGGTACTTCAAAAATCAATTCTCCAAAATTCATTTTTATTTCTAGTCTGACGCGACACTTGAGCGCGTTTCATAAAACTTATTACATTTTCAAACACTTTAGTTTACCCATACACAACTGAATAGAACTTACACATCTCCGATTTGTTTATATCTATATTTGAGTGAGGTGGTAATAATTTCATCAACACAAGACAGAACACGAAACAATGGGTATTGAATGGAAGTGATTGTAGAAAGCCTATTGGTCCGTATTTCTTGATGCTTCTATATTGGATCGGAGTCTTGTGGTGGGTAGAATATAGTTGTGTATTAATTGGCTGTTGATTGCTGGTGTTGACTTTTTAATGCGTAGTGCCTCGCAAACGTCAAGCCGCCTGCTATCGCTGTATCTATCGATGATTTCTGTGTTGTTTACTAGGATTTCTCTGGCGATGGTTTGGTTGTGGGAAGAGATTATATGTTCCTTAATGGAGCATTGTTGCTTATGCATCGTTAAACGCCTAGAAAGAGATGTTGTTGTCTTGCCTATATACTGGGTTTTTTTTGGAGCTTACAGTCCCCAAGAGGGCATTTGAAGGCATAGACGACGTTGGTCTCTTTTAAAGCGTTCTGCTTTGTGTCTGGAGAGTTTCTCATGAGTAGGCTGGCCGTTTTTCTGGTTTTATAGTAAATCGTCAGTTGTATCCTCTGATTTTTGTCTGTAGGGATAACGTTTCTATTAACAATATCTTTCAGGACCCTTTCCTCCGTTTTATGAGCTGTGGAAAAGAAGTTCCTGTAAAATAGTCTAATAGGGGGTATAGGTGTTGTGTTAGTTGTCTCTTCAGAGTTTGCATGGCGTTTCACTTTCCTTCTTATGATGTCTTCGACGAAACCATTGGAGAAGCCGTTGTTGACTAGGACCTGCCTAACCCTACAGAGTTCTTCGTCGACTTGCTTCCATTCTGAGCTGTGGCTGAGAGCACGGTCGACATATGCGTTAACAACACTCCTCTTGTACCTGTCTGTGCAGTCGGTGTTGGCATTTAGGCACATTCCTATGTTTGTTTCCATACTGTAGACTGCAGTGTGGAAACCTCCGCTCTTTTCCATGACTGTTACATCTAGAAAGGGCAGCTTCCCATCCTTTTCCATCTCGTAAGTGAAACGCAGCACGGAACTCTGCTCAAACGCATCCTTCAGCTCCTGCAGATGTCTGGCATCAGGTACCTGTGTAAAAATGTTGTCAACATACCTGCAGTATATGGCCGGTTTCAAGTTCATGTCGACTAAGACTTTTTGCTCGTTGGTACGCATGTAGAAGTTTGCAAACAGGACACCTAGGGGAGAACCCATGGCGACCCCATCTACTTGCTTATACATGTGCCCATCTGGGCTCAAGAAGGGTGCCTCTTTAGTACATGCTTGGAGTAGTTTCCTTAGAATATTTTCTGGTATGTCAAGAGGAGTACAGGCTGGATCACGATACACTCTGTCGGCTATCATCCCGATTGTCTCGTCCACAGGTACGTTGGTGAACAGTGATTCTACGTCCAACGAGGCTCTTATCCCTGTGGCCCGTGTGCCCCGCAGTAAGTCAGCAAATTCCTTTGGAGACTTCAGGCTGAAGGCGCAAGGGACATAAGGAGTCAGCAGGCCGTTGAGTCGCTTCGCCAGTCTGTACGTGGGTGTGGGTATCTGGCTAATGATTGGCCGAAGTGGGTTTCCAGGCTTGTGTGTCTTGACATTTCCATACGCATATCCAGGTTTATATTCCCCAATAATCTTTGGCAGGTGGAGTCCGGATTTCTTGGCGTTCACAGTTTCGATCAGTTTGTTGACCTTTGCTTTTAATTCGGCTGTAGTGTCCTTCGTTACCGTTTGGAATTTAGTTTGGTCAGAGACTATGAGGTTCATTTTTGCCAGATATTCGTCTTTTTTAAGAATGACGTATATTGGCGACTTGTCGCCTCTCCTGACAACTATCTCCTTGTTCTCACGAAGGCTTTTAGCTGCCGCTTTGAGCTCGGGGGACAGTATGGTGCTTCTGTAATTGCCTCGATTCTTTCCTCCTTCCGCAATAAGTTCTGCTTGTAAGGTATCTTTGGTAGTGACCTTCTTTTGTGTCTCGAGGTCGAATATGTCGTCCAATAGGATTTCCATCTTCACTTTCCGGGCCATCTCACTCGGTCTGCACATAACGTGACAGTTTATACCCAGATTTAGGAGAGTGATTTGGTCCTCAGTGAGGTTAATTCCTGCAAGGTTCAGGAAGCCATCTCTTGGTCGTGGAATTGCCATAGGTCCTTTATATAACGTTGTTAGTTTCTTGATAATCCTTGTTTCAGTGCTGAGGTGATGTCGGTCTGTGAGGATGTCGAGGTGTTGTTCAATGCGGGTACGGAGACTTTCGTCGATGTTCCTATTTCTCCATTCGTTTGTAGCATGAAGTAGTTGCGTTTTGTTGTCTTTGATTTCATTTTCCGCCTTGTATATCTGATCACGAATCAGATCCTGGCGATATATTATCGTGAAGGCTTGATTCCTTGCTGCTGGGTCGTGCGTTTTAATATTAGTATATTTTGGTAGCAGTCTTTCCTGTAGACATATATTATTAAATATGACCGAAAAAGTAAGATCAATAATTCTGACACGAACTTTCTCGATCTTTCGTACATTTCTTTTCACTGTTGGTGGTAATTCAAAAATCAATTCTCCAAAATTCATTTTTATTTCTAGTCTGACGCGACACTTGAGCGCGTTTCGTAAAACTTATTATATTTTCAAAGACTTTAGTTTACACATACACAACTGAATAGAACTTACACATCTCCGATTTGTTTATATCTACATTTGAGTGAGGTGGATGGGGTGAGGTGGTATTAATTTCATCAACACAAGACAGAACACGAAACAAAGGGTATTGAATGGAAGTGATTGTAGAAAGCCTATTGGTCCGTATTTCTTGATGCTTCTATATTGGAGCGGAGTCTTGAGGTGGGTAGAATATAGTTGTGCATTAATTAGCTGTTGATTGCTGGTGTTGACTTTTTAATGTGTAGTGCCTCGCAAACGTCAAGCCGCCTGCTATCGCTGTATCTATCGATGATTTCTGTGTTGTTTACTAGGATTTCTCTGGCGATGGTTTGGTTGTGGGAAGAGATTATATGTTCCTTAATGGAGCCCTGTTGCTTATGCATCGTTAAACGCCTAGAAAGAGATGTTGTTGTCTTGCCTATATACTGGGTTTTTTTTGGAGCTTACAGTCCCCAAGAGGGCATTTGAAGGCATTGACGACGTTGGTCTCTTTTAAAGCGTTCTGCTTTGTGTCTGGAGAGTTTCTCATGAGTAGGCTGGCCGTTTTTGTGGTTTTATAGTAAATCGTCAGTTGTATCCTCTGATTTTTGTCTGTAGGGAAAACGTTTCTATTCACAATATCTTTCAGGACCCTTTCCTCCGTTTTACGAGCGTGTGGAAAAGAAGTTCCTGTAAAATAGTCTAATAGGGGGTATAGGTGTTGTGTTAGTTGTCTCTTCAGAGGTTGCATGGCGTTTCACTTTCCTTCTTATGATGTCTTCGACGAAACCATTGGAGAAGCCGTTGTTGACTAGGACCTGCCTTACCCTACAGAATTCTTCGTCGACTTGCTTCCATTCTGAGCTGTGGCTGACAGCATGGTCGACATATGCGTTAACAACACTTCTCTTGTACCTGTCTGGGCAGTCGCTGTTGGCATTTAGGCACATTCCTATGTTCGTTTCCTTACTGTAGACTGCAGTGTGGAAACCATGACTGTTACATCTATAAAGGGCAGCTTCCCATCCTTTTCCATCTCGTAAGTGAAACGCAGCACGGAACTCTGCTCAAACGCATCCTTCAGCTCCTGCAGATGTCTGACATCAGGTACCTGGGTAAAAATGTCGTCAACATACCTGCAGTATATGGCCAGTTTCAAGTTCATGTCGACTAAGACTTTTTGCTCGATGGTACCCATGTAGAAGTTTGCAAACAGGACACCTAGGGGAGAACCCATGGCGACCCCGTCTACTTGCTTATACATGTGCCCATCTGGGCTCAAGAAGGGTGCCTCTTTAGTACATGCTTGGAGTAGTTTCCTTAGAATATTTTCTGGTATGTCAAGAGGAGTACAGGCTGGATCACGATACACTCTGTCGGCTATCATCCCGATTGTCTCAGTCCACAGGTACGTTGGTGAACAGTGATTCTACGTCCAACGAGGCTCTTATCCCTGTGGCCCGTGTGCCCCGCAGTAAGTCAACGAATTCCTTTGGAGACTTCAGGCTGAAGGCGCAAGGGACATAAGGAGTCAGCAGGCCGTTGAGTCGCTTCGCCAGTCTGTACGTGGGTGTGGGTATCTGGCTAATGATTGGCCGAAGTGGGTTTCCAGGCTTGTGTGTCTTGACATTTCCATACGCATATCCAGGTTTATATTCCCCAATAATCTTTGGCAGGTGGAGTCCGGATTTCTTGGCGTTCACAGTTTCGATCAGTTTGTTGACCTTTGCTTTTAATTCGGCTGTAGTGTCCTTCGTTACCCTTTGGAATTTAGTTTGGTCAGAGAGTATGAGGTTCATTTTTGCCAGATATTCGTCTTTTTTAAGAATGACGTATATTGGCGACTTGTCGCCTCTCCTGACAACTATCTCCTTGTTCTCACAAAGGCTTTTACCTGCCGCTTTGAGCTCGGGGGACAGTATGGTGCTTCTGTAATTGCCTCGATTCTTTCCTCCTTCCGCAATAAGTTCTGCTTGTAAGGTATCTTTGGTAGTGACCTTCTTTTGTGTCTCGAGGTCAAATATGTCGTCCAACAGGATTTCCAACTCCACTTTCCAGGCCATCTCACTCGGTCTGGACATAACGTGACAGTTTATACCCAGATTTAGGAGAGTGATTTGGTCCTCAGTGAGGTTAATTCCTGCAAGGTTCAGGAAGCCATCTCTTGGTCGTGGAATTGCCATAGGTCCTCCATATAACGTTGTTAGTTTCTTGATAATCCTTGTTTCAGTGCTGAGGTGATGTCGGTCTGTGAGGATGTCGAGGTGTTGTTCAATGCGGGTACGGAGACTTTCGTCGATGTTCCTATTTCTCCATTCGTTTGTAGCATGAAGTAGTTGTGTTCTGTTGTCTTTGATTTCATTTTCCGCCTTGTATATCTGATCACGAATCAGATCCTGGCGATATATTATCGTGAAGGCTTGATTCCTTGCTGCTGGGTCGTGCGTTTTAATATTAGTATATTTTGGTAGCAGTCTTTCCTTTTCTTTCGGTCATATTATTAAATATGACCGAAAAAGTAAGATCAATAATTCTAACACGAATTTTCTCGGTCTTTCGTACATTTCTTTTCACTGTTGGTGGTAATTCAAAAATCAATTCTCCAAAATTCATTTTTATTTCTAGTCTGACGCGACACTTGAGCGCGTTTCATAAAACTTATTACATTTTCAAAGACTTTAGTTTACACATACACAACTGAATAGAACTCACACATCTCCGATTTGTTTATATCTACATTTGAGTGAGGTGGATGGGGTGAGGTGGTATTAATTTCATCAACACAAGACAGAACACGAAACAATGGGTATTGAATGGAAGTGATTGTAGAAAGCCTATTGGTCCGTATTTCTTGATGCTTCTATATTGGAGCGGAGTCTTGAGGTGGGTAGAATATAGTTGTGCATTAATTGGCTGTTTATTGCTGGTGTTGACGTTTTAATGTGTAGTGCCTCGCAAACGTCAAGCCGCCTGCTATCGCTGTATCTATCGATGATTTCTGTGTTGTTTACTTGGATTTCTCTGGCGATGGTTTGGTTGTGGGAAGAGATTATATGTTCCTTAATGGAGCCCTGCTGCTTATGCATCGTTAAACGCCTAGAAAGAGATGTTGTTGTCTTGCCTATATACCGGGTTTTTTTGGGAGCTTACAGTCCCCAAGAGGGCATTTGAAGGCATAGACGACGTTGGTCTCTTTTAAAGCGTTCTGCTTTGTGTCAGGAGAGTTTCTCATGAGTAGGCTGGCCGTTTTTCTGGTTTTATAGTAAATCGTCAGTTGTATCCTCTGATTTTTGTCTGTAGGGATAACGTTTCTATTAACAATATCTTTCAGGACCCTTTCCTCCGTTTTATGAGCTGTGGAAAAGAAGTTCCAGTAAAATAGTCTTATAGGGGGTATAGGTGTTGTGTTAGTTGTCTCTTCAGAGGTTGCATGGCGTTTCACTTTCCTTCTTATGATGTCTTCGACGAAACCATTGGAGAAGCCGTTGTTGACTAGGACCTGCCTTACCCTACAGAGTTCTTCGTCGACTTGCTTCCATTCTGAGCTGAGGCTGAGAGCACTGGTCGACATATTCGTTAACAACACTCCTCTTGTACCTGTCTGGGCAGTCGCTGTTGGCATTTAGGCACATTCCTATGTTCGTTTCCTTAGTGTAGACTGCAGTGTGGAAACCTCCGCTCTTTTCCATGACTGTTACATCTAGAAAGGGCAGCTTCCCATCCTTTTCCATCTCGTAAGTGAAACGCAGCACGGAACTCTGCTCAAACGCCTCCTTCAGCTCCTGCAGATGTCTGACATCAGGTACCTGTGTAAAAATGTCGTCAACATACCTGCAGTATATGGCCGGTTTCAAGTTCATGTTGACTAAGACTTTTTGCTCGATGGTACCCCATATAGAAGTTTGCAAATAGGACACCTAGGGGAGAACCCATGGCGACCCCATCTATATATATATATATATATATATATATATATATATATATATATATATATATATATATATATATATATATATATATATATATATATTTATATATATACATATATATATATATATATATATATATATATATATATATATATATATATATATATATATACATATATATATATATATATATATATATATATATATATATATATATATATATATATATATATATATATATATATATATATATATATATATGTCGTACCTAGTAGCCAGAACGCACTTCTGAGCCTACTATGCAAGGCCTGATTTGCCTAATAAGCCAAGTTTTCCTGAATTAATATATTTTCTCTAATTTTTTTCTTATGAAATGATAAAGCTACCCATTTCATTATGTATGAGGTCAATTTTTTTTTATTTGAGTTAAAATTAACGTAGACATATGACCGAACCTAACCAACCCTACCTAACCTAACCTAACCTATCTTTATAGGTTAGGTTTGGTTAGGTAGCCGAAAAAGTTAGGTTAGGTTAGGTTAGGTAGTCGAAAAACAATTAATTCCTGAAAACTTGGCTTATTAGGCAAATCGGGCCTTGCATAGTAGGCTGAGAAGTGCGTTCTGGCTACTAGGTACGACATATATATATATATATATATATATATATATATATATATATATATATATATATATATATATATATATATATATATATATATATATGTATATATATATATATATATATATATATATATATATATATATATATATATATATATATATATATATATATATATGTCGTACCTAGTAGCCAGAACTTACTTCTCAGCCTACTATGCAAGGCCCGATTTGCCTAATAAGCCAAGTTTTCATGAATTAATTGTTTTTCGACTACCTAACCTAACCTAACCTAACTTTTTCGGCTACCTAACCTAGAACTAGAGTTCTACATATATATATATATATATATATATATATATATATATATATATATATATATATATATATATATATATATATATATATATATATTTGTCGTACCTAGTAGCCAGAACGCACTTCTCAGCCTACTATGCAAGGCCCGATTTCCTAATAAGCCAAGTTTTCATGAATTAATTGTTTTTTGACTACCTAACCTAACCTAACCTACCTTTTTCGGCTACCTAACCTAACCTAACCTATAGAGATAGGTTAGGTTAGGTTAGGTAGGGTTGGTTAGGTTCGGTCATATATCTACGTTAATTTTAACGCCAATAAAAAAATTGACCTCATACATAATGAAATGGGTAGCTTTATCATTTCATAAGAAAAAATTAGAGAAAATATATTAATTCAGGAAAACTTGGCATATTAGGCAAATCGGGCCTTGCATAGTAGCCTGAGAAGTGCGTTCTGGCTACTAGGTACGACATATATATATATATATATATATATATATATATATATATATATATATATATATATATATATATATATATATACTTTTGTTTTCTCTCGTCTGGAGGCTGGAGGTCATCTCAAGGGGAGTCCCCTCCCCTAAAGAAAAAAACAGGTAGGGCTGTCTATGTCCTGAGGAGGGTCGCGCTCCTTGGAGAGTGAATACACAATCATACACACACACACACACACACACACACACACATATATATATATATATATATATATATATATATATATATATATATATATATATATATATATATATATATATATATATATATGACTGAAAACTCACACCCCCAGAAGTGACTCGAACCCATACTCCCAGGAGCAACGCAACTGGTAACTACAGGACGCCTTAATCCACTTGACCATCACGACCGGACATAAGGAAGTGATAGCCGAAGCTATTTGAACCACTTCCCCGCCGGCACTCGGATGGTAATCTTGGGCATAGCATTTTATCAAATCACCTCATTCCTTGGGGGACACGTGAGGAACACAAATGCAAACAAGCGTGAATGGTCCCCAGGACTATATGCGCCTGAAAACTCACACCCTAGAAGTGACTCGAACCCTTACTCCCAGGAGCAACACAACTAGTAACTACAGTTGAATGAGGTGATTTGATAAAATGCTATGCCCAAGATTACCATCCGAGTGCCGGCGGGGAAGTGGTTCAAATAGCTTCGGCTATCACTTCCTGCTATCCTGCTTCCGGCTATCAATTGAAACGGTTAATTCTTACCACCATCTATAATGACATTTCTAGCTTGGGTGGTTTCACAGGATCAATTGAAAAATTGTATAAGGCTACTAGACTTAAAGACACTAACATCAGTATTGCAAATGTGAAGGAATTTCTTCGTGGGGAGCGATCTTATACCTTACATAGAAGAAATTTAATTAGGTTTCCTCAACGGAAAATATTAGCTCCTAAGCCCCACACCATAATTGCCTGTGATTTGGGGGACATTTGTAGTTTACAAAAATACAATAATGGTGTTAATTATATTTTGATTTGTGTCGATGTTTATTCTCACCTAATGCAGACTCAAACTTTAAAAACAAAAAATTCAACTGATGTGATAGCTGCTCTAAAGAAGATGTTAGAGGAAACGTCTCAGTTTCACGGGGTAAGATGAATATTCACCTACCGAGGTAGAGAATTTTACAACAGGACAGTTCAAAATTATTTTAATAAGAAAAAAATTTAATTATATTTAATTAATTTATTTTAATAAGAAAAAAATTAAATTATATAGTGTATTTTCCGAAATGAAATCTAGTATAGTGGAGCGTGCCATCAGAACTTTAAAATATAAACTATATCATTATATGACCCAGTCTAATTCATTAAAATACATCCACATCCTCCCAAAAGTCGTGGACGTTTACAACCACATATTCCACAGAATACTAAAAAATACTCCACATGCCATTCATAAGTTGCAAAACATTGAAGATATACGAAGACAGTTTAAGGTCATGTATTTAAACAATGACTACCCCATAACCCCCATCAGTCCACAACTGCAGGTTGGGCAGCATGTACGAATTGGCAAAGCGGAGAAATATATTTCACAAGGGGTTTTGTCTCCAAAATACAGAGGAAATATTTCAAGTGTCACATATCGACAGAACACAACCAATCCCATCCTATAAAATCAAAGATTTAACCAACGAGCCGATCAGTGGTATGTTTTATGAGCAAGAATTGATTCCAACATCCCTTCCAAACTATTTTCCCATAACGCTATTACAGTCTAGGAAGACATCAAAAGGACACAGAATATTTCGTCAAGTGGAGAGGGTACCCAGATTCTAGCAATAGCTGGATTAAAGCTCAAGACATCGTCAAATTTAAAAAAGAAAATGACAGTTCATCAGGACTCTCTCGTAGAGAAACACCATCAATTGTTATTTTTATTAAACAGTTTATCACCCAAGAAGCGGAATAAACTAATCAAGGCTTTAAAACAACAGGAAATTGAATCAATTTGAGAATTTTTTGCCAATTTTCTGAAACAAAACATCCCAGTTCAACCGCAGATAATTAATGGACTACAGAGGTATCAGAATGACATTCGTTCTGTAGCACGTAAGAAAACTCCATTGTACAAAAAGAAGAACATTCTAACTTCTAGGCGAGATGGGGCTATATTGGCAGCTCTGTTGCCTTTGGCTGTATCGTTAATTCCCTCCCTAATAAAGTAGTTACGTAAATAAGTAACGAGGGAAAAAAATGGTGAAAGAATATTGTCTGGTACCGCGACTCGTCGCTGAAAAATATTTATTTATTAAAAACATGAGTACTCCATCGCCTCTTAAAGAGGTAGCTCCAATTTCTTCCACCGGGGGTGGAGGTGGAAGTAAGTTCTTCTCTTTAAGAAACGAAAGCAAATGGGACAATTCAGCTAATAATGATGGTGGTAGCTGTAAGCACCTCGGCTGTGACTCTAGCAGTGGTGATGGTGGAGTGGGGGGAGAGGGCACTCCCCACTCACCCCCAGCAACAACAACTTGTGGACGGTGTTGCCACGGTAGCTCCTTTGAACGTTATAACCCTACCAAACGGGGAGGGACTGGTCAGACAACCTTTAAAAGACATTCGCTGCACCCGCCGCAGGGGTTCTTTCAACAAAAAACGCGGCCCAGGTGCGACCATTGCCCTTTAAAGAAAACAAATATAAAAAAGGATACATTCTATTCTACCACCCGAGATGCGGGTAGTTGTTGCTGGGCACACTCGCCATAAAGCCACCATCACTCCCCAAAACCCAAGTCTGGACAACTTAATAGATGTGAATTTTAAAATTGAAAAAATTCCGCATGTTAAAACATTATTGAACATGTTTGAACAAAACAGTCATCAGGTGATATGGGATAGCCGGTGGAATTTATTAAATCCTGTGCAAAATTTAAATATTTTAGATATTTCACAGTCTCCGCGTCTACACAGTCTACTACAGTCTACAGTCTCCACAGTCTCCTCCACTACACCACAGTCTCCGTGGTGTAGTGGTAAGACACTCGCCTGGCGTTCCGCGAGCGCTATGTCATGGGTTCGTATCCTGGCTGGGGAGGATTTACTTGGCGCAAATCCTTAACTGTAGCCTCTGTTTAACGCAACAGTAAAATGTGTACTTGGATGTAACAACGATTCTTCGCGGCAGGGATCGTATTCCAGGGACCTGCCCGAAACGCTACGCGTACTAGTGGCTGTACAAGAATGTAACAACTCTTGTATATATCTCAAAAAAAAAAAAAAAAAAAAAAAAAAAAAAAAAAAAAAAAAATTATATAATTAAAACTTTAGCCTTTACTAAAGGACAATTTAGGACAGCTTACAAGGCAGATGTAAGGATTTTACTGAAGGTGACTGGCATAGACCCGTCCTTTATACGTAATTATCGCGCCGGAACGCAGTTAAAAGGGGGGAGGGGTATCCATAGGAGTACCCTACTGGGAACTGTATTGAAAAACATTTATGAACCACATCTTAAACGTCATTATATTCAGTTGTGTATCCACCATGGAGCGAGCTTCTTCATCCCCTCAAGCGGTAGAAGAAGAAGAAAAATCTTCCCTATTGAAGCGTTTGGTTGCAACTCAACGTTACTACAAGTTTCTCGAACACAAAAGTAGATTGATGTATGCCTTGTGGGATTGTTATGACCGTCTTGTGTTGAGTGCTCCCCCAGAACTTTTTTAAGTCATTTAGTGAAACGGTGAAAAGTTATGAAGAGTATTCGTCTCAAGAAATTCAGACAGAGACGTAAAAAAGATGGAAAAATTACCCTTCCAACATCGAGACATGGTTACAGCCTTTGAGTCAGGCCAGAGTGTCTATGGGCTCATAAGGTGACCTCTACCCCTCACCCCTTCCCCCTAGCTTGGCCACAGGTGTATTTAAAGGTCCCCCCACCGCGCTCCTGGTCACTATTAAACTAGTACAGTTGTCGACACCCTCTCACAGCCACCCTCTCACCATGAGTCTGGCGAGTATCAAGACCGTCGGCGACAACATCACTGACTCCCACACCTTTGGAGTTGGCGATGTCATTGTATATGACCTGCCAGCCACCGTTGTGCGTCCCTATGGGATCGCGTCTGTGATCTGGAAAAGCTACCCTTATGCCCGGGTGGAACGTGTTGGACTGGGTAGTGTCAATAGGGCAATAATTTGTTGTCGGGCTACCCCAGGGGACATTGATGTGAAGATAGCCCCAGTCCCCTCTGACGGGCAAGATCTCATAGAGGAGCCCGTCCTCTTCTTCAGGCCGACATTTGTGGCCTTGATTTCTGCATTTGGGGCAGGGGCCCCCTTCGAGTCCAACCAATAGCCCAGGAACAAGTGCAGACTTCCACTGACACACACTACGTCACTAACGTCACCCTCGATACAGCCAAATATCGGTTGTTTTGGATGAAAACTGCCCTAACAAAGGTGGGCAGTCTAATGGTGAGAACCCCAACTATGTCTCGGCTAGTGGTGCCCATGGCTTAGGGGCTTCCTGTGATGGTATGAACAACTGGCACAAGGACATCGGGCCCATGTTGCTCTCTCTACAACATGAACTAGGCAAACTCAAACGACCTGCTGCTGTTACCCCATCAATGGTACCCCTCCCGTTCGACGACCCCAGTGGTGATAGTCTTACTATCACCCTCGACACCGTGTTGGGGGAGGGTGGTACCACCCCAAGAACCTCTTCTCGTTCTACACCTCCAGCACCATCAGCTACACCCAGGAAGAAGAGACACCTACAGGAATACTCATCCAGCACCACCACCACCACCCCTCCACCACCACCCCCCTCAGCATCAACCTCAGCCAAACGACGAATTGAAGCCGTCTTCGACTTCGAAACGGAGGCGAATCGCCGTATCGACACCATCCTCGATGGTGAGTCACAGGAAATAGTTCTATTATCCTCCCCACCGAAAAACTGTAACACGGGGGGGGGGGGGTTCTTGTGTTCTCTTCTCCCCCTTTCTCTCTCTGCCCGTATTTTAACTGTGTTCTCTCTACCAAGGGACCCCAAAACTTTCACTTGAGCCGACCCCACGCCACGTGGTCTTAAGACGATTGACCGACTTAAGATTTTACAACCCGTATGACGTGATATAAGCTTCTAGCAAAACTTTAGGGTCACCTTTTTGCTGCCACCACCAGACCTGCAACACTGAACAATGATCGAGGTCTGGATCGATCATGCTAATCAATTACTTTGTGGCTTGATCCCCACTAGTAACATATAACTTGGATCTTACGTTAAGCTTTGGAGATATTAAAATCAAAGGGAATAACCGATCTCTTAACCTTTGTTGGTCTTTGCGGCCCAACGAAAACTCGGCTTCGTGGGGACCACGTGACAAGGACATGAGAATGGCAAACATGAAATGAAATAAAAATGCCAATTACTAACTAATTAATTTATTCAAAAAACTAAAACAAAATCTAAGAAATTGAAGTACTCCCTAAACTTGATCATTCCCTGGCAATGAGTTGACCTATTCCCTATCCAAAACTCCGAGCAAACTTTACCTTGGGCGACCAGCTAGATGTTTGTGCTGTCTTGGGGCTAATGATGGAGACCACCTGCCCGAGTCGCTCCTGATCTCACACTGTCCTCCCTCTGATGCTCGTCTCTCCAGGAGCCCAGAGCAGGGTATTGTTCCGCTTAGTTTAACAAGTTACTTAGCAACGCTTAAGTTTAACAACTAACCTCTGTTGCACTAAATGATCCAGATTGGTTGAATTATTTTAACTGAAGTTAAATAATAATAATAATTTTTATTTAGGCAAAGGTACATACATAAAGAGATTTTACAAAGTTTGTTGGCTTTATAGATAGAGCTAGTACATACAATGCCTAAAGCCACTATTACGCAAAGCGTTTCGGGCAGGAAAAAACACTACTGACTAAAGCTTAAAACTAATGGGTAAAAAGAAAAAAATGCGTTGAGTACAAATAAAAATAGAGGTAAAAGAGGGGGGAACATTGTTGAGAAAACAGCACAAATACAATTACAAATTATTACAGAAAATTACATTAAAACAGCGTTGATTTGAAAAACAAAAAAAAACAAAAAACATACATGGGTTGACAATAGAGGGGTAAGGTAGGTTACAGGGAATTTATTAGGTATAGCTTCGTTTTTAACTTAAACTGGTTGAGAGAGGTACTGTCTTTAACATGGTTGGGAAGGTCATTCCACATTCTGGGCCCCTTGATTTGTAGAGCATTTCTGGTTTGATTAAGTCGTACTCTTGGAATATCAAAACTGTATTTATTTCTGGTGTGGTGCTCATGGGTTCTGTTACAACCTTCTATGAAGCTTTTGAGATCAGGATTGGCATTACAGTTTTGCGTTTTATATATGTATAATACACATGAGAGAATGTGCAGTGACTTAACGTCTAACATATTCAGGGATTTGAGTAGGGGTACCGAGTGATGTCTGGGGCCAGAATTGAATATTGTCCTAATAGCAGCTTTGTGTTGAGTAATTAGAGGACGTAAGTGATTTTGGGTAGTAGAGCCCCAAGCACAAATACCATAGTTGAGATATGGATAGATAAGGGAGTAATTGAGAGTCACCAGGGCAGGGCGTGGTACATAATATCTGATCTTAGAAAGAATGCCCACAGTTTTTTAAACTTTTTTTGATATGTTTAGAATGTGTCCCTGGAAATTCAGCTTGTGGTCAATGAGAATGCCAAGGAATTTGCCATCTAATTTGTTACAAATTTGGGTATTGTTTATTTTGAGATTTATTTGATTAGAGGATTTATTGCCAAACAGAATATAGAAAGTTTTGTCAATGTTAAGGGTGAGTTTGTTGGCAGTTAGCCACAGATGGACTTTATTTAGCTCAGTATTTACTGTGGCATTTAGAGCAAGGGGATCAGGATTGGAGTAAATGAAGGTTGTGTCGTCAGCAAATAGGATTGGTTTGAGGTGTTGGGAGGCATTTGGAAGGCCATTAATGTAGATGAGAAAGAGGAGAGGGCCAAGTATGCTGCCCTGGGGAACACCAATGTTGATGGGTAGGGTGGGAGAAATTGTATTATTCACAGAAACACATTGGAGCCTGTCAGTAAGGTAGGATTTGAGGTATTGTAGGGAGTGTCCTCTGACACCATAATGATGTAATTTAAGAAGAAGGTTTTGTGGTTGACAGTATCGAAAGCTTTTCGCAGGTCCACAAATAACCCAACAGGGAACTCATTTTTATCAAGAGCTGTATGAATCGAGTTAAGCATACTAATAAGTGCATCGTTTGTGCTTTTTTGGGCCTGAAGCCATATTGGCAAGGGCTAAGTATATTGAGTTTGGCTAGATATGAGTAAAGCTGCTTATAGATTAGTTTTTCAAAAGTTTTTGACAAGTTTGGCAGGATTGATATAGGTCTGTAGTTGTTAACATCTGTGAGATCACCACATTTGTGGACAGGCGTTACTCTCGCTTTTTTTAGAATATCTGGAAAGGTTTGGAGTTCAAGTGACTTGTTGAAGAGCAAAGCAATAGCAGGGGCTAAAGATCTGGAGGCTTTTTTGTAGATTAAAGTTGGTATCTCCTCAAGGGCACCAGACTTGGTTTTAAGGGAAAGGATTATCTCATTGACGTCAATGGAATTAATAGGCTTTAGGTACAGAGACTGGGGATAGTTCCCTGTAAGATAGTCCTTAATGTCAGTACTGGAAGATGGAATATCATTAGCAAGGGATGAACCAATGGAAGAGAAGAACCTATTGAACTCTATAGCAGAATCAGAGGCTGAAAGCTGACCATCGTTATTAGACAGGAGAGTCGGTTTGTTATTTAAAGACTTCTTTGATCCCAATATTTGTGAAATTGTTCTCCATGTTTGTTTAATGTTGCTCTTTATTTGGGTAAATTTATCTTCGTAGTATTTAGTTTTGGCTCGTCTAATTATCTTAGATAGCAATAATGAGTAATTCTTTGAGAATTCTTTGGAGACAATTCCTAACCTATACTTTTTCTCAAGGTCATGTTTTTTATTAATAGATTTAAGTATTCCCTTTACACAAGCATCTAGAGGAAGAGCTATTCCCGATCACAAAATGGCTATTTGACCTTTGAGAAATAGTGGACATGGAAACCTCTGATGACCTGTGACCGCTGAGGTCACTCAAATCCTTCAGCGCCGAGGTCTAGTCATGGCTAGTGACGTCACTGATGGTGACTTAAACTCATTCTTCTAATAATTAGAATACTCTTGATATTGTACCCAGTAATATTATACAATACAATTTTAGTACAAAATGAATGAAGGCTAATTTCTCTAAATTACTGAATACTATAGAATGTTTCATTGTACGAAACTTGTGAACAAAGGCGCCAGTTATATTCACCGTCAATCCCCCCCAGGTGATGCTCCCGGGTCACCACGTGGGTCCAGCTTCCCATTCTCCCATGTGTAGATAACCATTCTGGATACTTCCTACAACAAACCTAGTTTGTTACAAAACATTGAAAGCTGTAACCACCCCTGGGTGCCGGTCGGCCGAGCGGACAGCACACTGGACTTGTGATCCTGTGGTCCTGGGTTCGATCCCAGGCGCCGGCGAGAAACCATGGGCAGAGTTTCTTTCACCCTATGCCCCTGTTACCTAGCAGTAAAATAGGTACCTGGGTGTTAGTCAGCTGTCACGTGCTGCTTCCTGGGGGTGGAGGCCTGGTCGAGGACCGGGCCGCGGGGACACTAAAGCCCCGAAATCATCTCAAGGTAACCTCAAGGTAACCCCCCAGGAAAGAAGAAGTTGTGGTAGCAGCAGCAGCAGTGGCAGCGATACCATCAGTACCAGCAGCTCCTGCGGTAGCTCCAGCGGTAGCCCCAAGCGGTGGCAGCAGCAGCGGCGGTAACTGCAGCAACAGCAGTAGCAGCAGCCCGCAGCAGGCAGCACCAGTAGTAGTAGTAGCAGTAGCAGCGGTTGTGGTTAATCACTATTCTTTTAAAAAAGTGATTTGATGAGGGAATCTTCTCCTGTTGTAGTTCTGTAAGTAGTATAATAAAATAAAATATAAGTAATGTTATTTATTTTCCCCTTCCCACAAAAACCCCTTCCCCATATATCGCCCAATCACTGCATAACGGGACAAAGTCTGAGGAACATGACATATATCTTACTAGTCTCACACAAGGAGATATATACAACAACTCGAGTTCAGCATTTGCAAACACCATCCCCACGCTTCATTTAAACCCTTCCATAAAACATGAAGTGGCTTTAGTCAACATATTCCTACCCAGGCGAATTAATGCCATCATCAAGGATGAGGGGGAGTCTGGCATAGATATCTATGCCACTTTTAAACGTGGAGCTCTTGCTAAGACCCCAGAACACTTAATATATTCCTTCCTGCCAAAAACCAACATATTATCAAGAAACATCAAATTCATTACAGCCGAGCTTAGCCGGCAAATAACCACAGACATGAAACTTAGTTTTATGGGTGATTTCAAAATATACTTCACAGATAAAGAACCAATCCTCACCTATGACTAATCTTTAGAGCGGGTATTACTAGCTCCAACTCTTTACAGTGAAGGTACAGGTTCGTTATATTCTCTCAGCTTTCAATTTAAACACAGAATAGCTAATGTACTTGGTTTTGACAGCAGTCGCAAATACACCATTTATCGAGCAAAAACAGATGACATTACAACAGCCTCCAAGGTTGTGGGGTTATTATTGGGGGTCGATGGTGACGTCATCGAGCCGGAACGATACGGAGGGCAGATTGTAAATACCTTAGATCCAATCAATTATCATGACTCATATTCTATAGGGGCTCACCCTCTAGTGTACAAGACATTAAATACTAACACGCTGGAGAAAGTCAGTATTAAAATAACAGATCAGTTTGGGCGAATGGTTAGTTTTGAAGATGGGAGATTGGTTACGGCAATCTTACATATTCGCCCTAAAGTATAGCAATATATAATATATATATAGAAGTATTTACCCGCGACTTCGGTTATTATAGGAAGAGGCCTCAGAATGTGTATATCATTCCACTTGCCTCCTCAAAAGGAATTCGAGGAGATATTCGCTCCTTTCCCTAGGAGATACCGGTTGAGAGGGGGAGCGATGAATGACATACGCACATTCCAAGCACCTTATCTCAGATCTGGTGGTGGTTTCTTTGGGACCTTCGCCGGTATTGCCCGTCGAGTCATACCATTTTTCATGAATGCTGTAACACCGAGTGCTATCGATTTTGGGAAAAATGTTCTTGGCTATTTAACCAGCGGTAAATGGGATGTGAAGAGTGCTCTGAGAACTCACGGTATTGATACAATTAAGGGTGTGGGGAAGAAATTGGTAACAGGAGGGAAAATTAAAAGACTCTCTAGGGGAATAAAAATAAAAAATGTAAACGAGGTCTCGGGTATAAAAATGACGTATTTTCACTAACGTAAGCAGTCATACTTCATCTTTTGGAGGGGATCATGGCAGCGGCTAGCGGAGCTGGGATGAAAATACCACTAGAATATTACAGCTTCAGTATTATTGAAGTATTTCCTAGAAGTAACAGAATACATAATGTGGAGAGTTCAATTGCCTCTACGCAGCAAATAGACATTCTACCTGTCAACCTCCCCATTAATCAACCAGCCTTCTTAGATCTAGCTAATATTGTTATAGATTTTAAGGTATCTTTAACGAAAGATGACGATACCACAAAATTGGAAGAGGATGACTATGTGGAATTTGTGAATGGGTTGTCAAATACCATGTTTAAAGGTGTTCAGGTTTTTTTAGGAGAGCAGGTAGTTGAAACAAATTCTAATTTTAATTATTGGTCATTTATTAAATTAATTACCTCCATGCCTCCATCAGAAATGTCTTCCTTGGGGAGAATTGGAGCCTTTCGTAGGGACTGGAGAGATGACGATGGTATAATCACTAATGAATTCACTAATACTTATTTTACTTGAGTAACCACCAAGGATAAAAATTTTATGGCTGATTTAAAAAGTAAAGGTTTGTCGATGTGTTTCCCCCTAGTATTGGATATAACAACCCTAGACCAATACGTATTGGATAATATAGATGTGCGTCTAAGATTGGAGCTCTCTCCTCATGCTTGGGTGTTAAATACAAGCGTGGACGATGGCTCTAAGTATCGCTTGCATATGGATTATGCTAAGTTATGGGTAACGCGGGTGTTCCCCTACCCAAGTGCCTACCTGGCCTTAAACAGCTCACTGTTAGCATCCCCTAACCCCATAAGCTATACTTTCAATAGAACCATTTCTAAAACATATGTCCTAGCAGGGAATCAAACTAGTCTCTTAATTGACCAGCCTTGGCCACAAGTAATTCCACACAAGATATATATGGTAATTGTTCCAATGAATTATTATGCAGGTCTTCACCAAGGTAATGGATTATATTTTGAAAATGCAAAGCTGAAAAGTATTGCCATTATTTGAACAATAATGCAATTTACCAAATTGGTGGTGATTTCGACAACCATTATTCCCGCCTTTATTACAAAACTTTGAAGACATTAGGCTTAGAGCGTGATTCACTACTGGGCTATGACACTTTTAATAAGGGGATGATCAATATTCGCCTTTGACTTAACCACCATTCAAACGAAGGATTCCCTCCCTGTGGAGAAATCTGGCAACTTGCGTATGGAGCTTGAATTTGGCGGCGGTGTTACATATAATAGACTGGTTTTACTGTTTGGGGAAACGACTGGGGTGCTATCTATCGACGAGCAGAGAACTGTTCTATGTGACGTGCGAGCTTAAAAACATAATGAATTGTTATGATATAAATATTAATTTAAAAAATAATCTAGGGGTCGAGTGCTCTACCTAGGTTGTTATAATGCTGACGAGATAGAACATTTAAATATCACATCAAGAAACCCTATTGTCTTCATAACTAATATTTTACCATCACACAGCAGAATAACTATGGGACATTGGATAGGTACTGTATTTATGTTGATAAAGTTAAACATCGGATGTTTTTTTTTTATAGTTAGGCAATGTCACCGCTTACTTACGGCCATTATTTTAAAGGATTTATTAAAACTAACAAAATAACAGAGGTGTTTGGAATGTGCTACAGACTCCAGAGTGATTTTACTCTTGCCTGTGGGCTCTATTGCGTCATGTTTGTCCATAGGATAAGTCACCTGGGGTTGCCTTCAACAGTACATTACTTACATAATGTATTTTCAAGCGTTAATTTAAAATTAAACGATAAACGAGCCCTCACTTATGCGAGGCGATATTTTCTTATGAAACATCATTGTGTTAGGACATTTTGTACAGGTGTAGGGGTTGGTTCTTATAGGTGGTGTAGGGAATATTTTTGTTAGCTAGGCAACCTACCTATCAAGGGTGGGGGGATTAATCCCTATAAAAACCCCTCCCACCCCACAACCCCCTCAGAAGACTGTCAACCCCCTCCTCCTACGAAATGGAAGGTGTCTCTCCAAAAACACCCACAGGGAAGATTGAAATCCTTGAGGGGCCTGGTTAGTATTGAAGTCACTTTCTGGTAATAGATTTATTTTATTTTATTTTATTGCCTCAATAAAAAGTTTTTTATATTCTCTATTTTTATCTCTTCATTTTTTTCTTCAGTACAGTTCTTGGGACCCGTCCACATTTGTAGAGTAGTAATTCTCTGTGTGGGGTCTGCCCCAAACAAGATGCTGTTAAGTAATCTAATTGACGATGGCTGCTGTAGAGGACACAAGGCCGCTCCTGCAGGGAAGAGGTATGTACTAGTTGTTCTTGAAGAAAATAGAATATTTTTCTAATAAAAGATATAATCCTATAAAAAAAACTTTAATCAGTATATATTTTTTCCCCCATCTCTTTCCCGAACACTTCCAATGAAGGTGAGAAGGAAACTCAGCCAAAAGGCGTCCACCCAACTCACCCCTCACCCCCAAGAGAGGAGGGGGAAGGGGGTCAAGACCTTCCCCCACTCATCACTGACGAAGAGACGTCAGAATTCTACTCAGATGAGGATGGGGAGGTGGAGGGGGGTGAGGAATAAGAGGGGAGTAGTATTTAAACATGATAGCTGGAGTAAGTGAAATATGGCGGGGGCTCACTGTAGACTACAATTACTAACTAACATAATTAACTTCTTATACATTTCTGTGGTTTTTACCTAATGAAGCATTTAATAAATTATTTCATGTTTTTTTAACCCTTGGGGAGATTTATAATTTAATACTCCTTAAATACTCCTATATAAGCCCCTAGGAATAAGGGAGGGGGGTAGTGTATAAAGGTGATAGCTGGAGTAAGCGAAATAGGGCGGGCTCACCGTAGACTTTCGCTTATATACTTATATATAAGCACCTTTAAGACCAGTTTGGGGCGAGGGTCTGAGCCTCCCTTACGCCACAGTCGAGGTCGTCAGGTGCGAGGCGGGGTACGGGGGGACCTCCCTATTGACACTCAAGGCCTTTAGGTGCAAGGGGGAGGATCACCCCACTGAAAAGAACCTGTTTACCCCCACACCATAGAGGGTGTAACTGGCACTCACCTGTGTTTATTATTCAAATTATATATAAACTTTTTATTTACTTAGATATATCACTATACTTTGCTGTATAAAGAACATGATCATTGTGCTACATAATGGATACCTATCTACACTGTTTTTTGACCACTGCCACACCCACCTCTGATGACCTAATATGGAGTGGGACTATCTGTCACCCCGCTTCTGATTCCATTGTCTGATAAGTGTCACTATCTGGCTCTAAATCTTCTACTCTATGCATTAACCACTTCAGAGTGGTTAAATCATTCTTCTGGCCCGTAATTTGTACATTAGGTTGCAGTGCAACATATGAATAATGTTAAACTAACATTTTCTGTTACATTTCAGTCCCCTCTCTCTATCCACCCTTCCGTTAGTCTGTCAAATCAATTATATATTAATAAAAATACCCAAGATCCTTCGGCTGGGGTTAGAAAACAGTCTGGCGTGAGGAAAGTTGAGTTCAGGGGGAAAGTGCTGGGGCAAAACCTAGCAAACTGAATATTCCAAAGGACACTTTCGGGAGACTGAGCACGTGTAACTACGTGGCCATCATCCACATCTTGCACAAGGTATTGGTAGCCCCTGAGCGCTGCAGCAATACTGCATATCGACAAATATTATGGTCAGGTGGCAGGCCATGTGGCGTGTTAGAGGTGAACGTTTCTGGGTCTACGGAACGGGGTAACTTGGTTTTCCTGGTTTGTTGTTAGTGCTAACAGTTCATTATAATTGGGGGAGAAAATATTATTCAATAACTGGCGGAGCTCCTATTACTACAAGATAACATTTCATTCACCTTCGCTCTAGGAGATTCAAACCCTGGACCCTATGCATATGAGGCAGAAGCTCTCTCCACTCAGCTATGAGTAGTCTCAATAAAGGAAGATTCCATAAGTAACTACTGCTGCTATGCTGAAATTTTCAACTTCTTCTGACTACTACTAAAGCACAGAGAAATTAGTAATTAGTGATCTACGCCTGAATCATAAAATAGTTCACATATCAGAAACTATTTTAAATCTTCTGTTAAAATGTAGGAACTGTTGCAGGTCAGTGCACGGACGTCTAGTTTTCCATTCACACGTCTGTATTTCCACGAAAGTGTGGATGGCAATTTAGATGACTCAGGCGTTGATTACTAATTCCTCTGAGCTTATGTAGTAGTAGGCTTTCCCTAGATTTTTCTGATCACTAGTTATATCTTTGACTCTGATTCCCAGGGAGAAAGGTAGAAGTCTCTTGAGAGAAACCGGGTGGAAGGTTGTTTATAAAAATGAAGATTTGAGTCTTTGTAAGCTGCTTTATAGGCAGCTTTACACGCACGCATGCGCACGCATGCACACACAAATCCTCCCCCTCCCCTTACCCCAAGTAGCCCCTGCTTTCCCAACCCCTGGTCTTCTCCCTGCCCCAAGCAGGCCTGAGCAAGACCAAAGCCCTCTATCCCCCACTCCACCTCCCTCCAAACCCCTGTCAACTACACCGCAGGAGGGCGTGCCCTCTCCCCAAGCAATCCCTGCTCCCTCACCCCCAGGACTTCTTCCTGACCCAAGCAGGCCTGAGGAAGACCTAAGCCCTCCACCCCCCACCCCACCTCCCCCTGAACCCCTGGCAACTACCTCACAGGAGGAGGAGCCTACCCAAGTAGCAAGGACCATAGAACAACCTCCTACACTTGTAGGGAGTGTGGGTGAAATTGGATATAAGAAAGTGAGCTTCAAGGTAATGTACTCAAACATTGATGGGATTACCAATAAAGCAAGTGAACTGGCAGAAAGGGTGCAAGAAGAAAACCCTGATGTAATAGGACTAACAGAAACAAAATTGTCAGGAGTCATAACAGATGCTGTGTTTCCAAAGGACTACTATGTAGTAAGAAAAGAGAGGGAAGGGAGAGGAGGTGGAGGAGTGGCCCTGCTGATAAGGAAGGACTGGAGTTTTGATGAGATGGAAATTCCGGGCTGTGACGGATTCAGAGATTACATAACAGGAACTATAACAATGGGTGGACCTAAGATAATAGTGACAGTCATTTACAACCCTCCCCTAAATGACAGAAGACCTAGACAGGAGTTTGATAGGAACAACATGGCAACCATTAATATAATAGAGAGAGCAGCTTCAGTTGCCTGCAGGAATGGCTCAAGACTCTTAATCATGGGTGATTTCAACCATGGAAAGATAGACTGGGAGAATGGGGACCCACATGGTGGTGCAGATACGTGGCGAGCGAAACTCTTGGAAGTGGCAACAAGGAATTTTCTGAGCCAGCATGTCAAGGAACCCACAAGAATGAGAGGCAATGATGAACCAGCTAGACTCGACTTAATATTCACCCTAAATGAGTCAGAAATAAGGGAAGTCAAAGTTGAAGCCCCCATAGGAATGAGTGACCACAGTGTACTGACCTTTGAGTACTTGGTGGAGGTAGGGATAACCTATCCAAGGATGGGAGTGGAGGGGAAAAGACTGAATTACCGAAGAGGAAAATATGACGAGATGAGGAACTTCCTAATGGGAATACCATGGGAAACAGAACTTAGAGACAAGAATGTGCAGGTCATGATGGATATTGTCACCCAAAAGTGCCAGGAAGCTGCAGACAGGTTTATCCCCGTCCAAAAGGAGAAAAACGAAAAACAACAGAAAAACCCATGGTTCAACCAGGAATGTAAGGTAGCGAAACAACTGAGTAAAAGAACATGGAGAAACTACAGAAATAACAGAACACCAGAGAGCAGGGAGAGGTACCAGAGGGCCAGAAATGAGTACATCAGAGTGAGGAGGGAAGCAGAGAGACAGTTTGAAAATGACATCGCGAGTAAAGCCAAGACCCAACCAAAGCTGCTCCACAGCCATATCAGGAGGAAAACAGCAGTGAAGGAACAAGTGATGAAGCTGCGGAAAGGGGAGAACAGATACACAGAGAATGACAAGGAGGTGTGTGAAGAACTCAACAAGAGATTCCAGGAGGTCTTCACAATAGAACAAGGAGAAGCCCCTGCACTAAATGAGGAGGCGGCAACCTTGGAAACCTTGGAGGAATTTGACCTCACCAGTGATGAGGTCAAAAGGTGTCTGCTGGAGCTAGATGTGACAAAGGCTGTTGGGCCTGATAGAATCTCACCATGGATACTAAAGGAAGGTGCAGAAGCACTAAGTGTGCCACTCTCTATGGTGTATAACAGGTCACTGGAAACAGGAGACTTACCAGAAAGTTGGAAGACAGCTAACGTGGTCCCAATATACAAAAAGGGTGACAGGCAAGAGGCACTGAATTACAGGCCAGTTTCCTTAACTTGTATACCATGCAAGGTGCTGGAGAAGATCGTGAGGAAAAGGCTCGTAGAGCATCTGGAGGGAAATAACTTTGTAACGCACCACCAACATGGGTTCAGAGATGGTAAATCGTGCCTCACAGGGTTAATAGAATTTTATGACCAGGCAACGAAAATTAGGCAGGAAAGAGAAGGGTGGGCCGACTGCATTTTCCTGGATTGCCAAAAAGCCTTCGACACAGTACCCCATAAAAGGCTGTTAAAAAAGTTGGAGCAACAGGCAGGAGTAAAAGGGAAGGTGCTCCAGTGGATAAGGGAGTACTTAAGCAACAGGAAACAGCGAGTAACGGTGAGGGGGAAGACATCAGAGTGGCGAGATGTCACCAGCGGAGTCCCACAGGGCTCAGTACTTGGACCCATCCTGTTTCTAATATATGTGAACGATCTTCCAGAGGGTATAGACTCATTCCTCTCGATGTTTGCTGATGATGCAAAAATTATGAGAAGAATCAAGACGGATGAAGATAGACAGAGACTACAGGATGACCTGGATAAACTGGAGGAATGGTCTAGAAAATGGCTGCTGAAGTTCAACTCTGGAAAGTGTAAGGTGATGAAATTAGGCGAAGGGAGCAGGAGGCTGAACACAAGGTATCATCTGGGAGGGGAAATCCTGCAAGAATCAAATAGAGAGAAGGATCTGGGGGTTGATATCACACCGAACCTGTCCCCAGAGGCCCACATCAAAAGAATATCATCAGCGGCATATGCTAGACTGGCCAACATAAGAACTGCCTTCAGAAACTTGTGTAAAGAATCTTTCAGAACCCTGTATACCACTTATGTAAGACCAATCCTGGAGTATGCAGCTCCAGCCTGGAGTCCATACCTAGTTAAACACAAGACAAAGTTAGAGAAGATTCAGCGGTATGCCACCAGGCTCGTCCCGGAACTGAGAGGATTGAGCTACGAGGAAAGGCTAAAGGAGCTGAACCTCACATCCCTGGAAAACAGAAGAGTAAGGGGAGACATGATAACCACCTACAAAATTCTCAGGGGAATTGACAGGGTGGACAAAGACAAACTCTTCAGCACGGGTGGGACACGAACAAGGGGACACAGGTGGAAACTTAGTACCCAGATGAGCCACAGAGACGTTAGAAAGAATTTTTCAGTGTCAGAGTAGTTAATAAATGGAATGCACTAGGAAGTGATGTGGTGGAGGCTGACTCCATACACAGTTTCAAATGTAGGTATGATAGAGCCCAGTAGGCTCAGGAATCTGTACACCAGTTGATTGACAGTTGAGAGGCGGGACCAAAGAGCCAAAGCTCAACCCCCGCAAGCACAATTAGGTGAGTACACGCATGCACCTGGAAAGGCTAGCTCCTCCATACGGGTCTAGATGGTAAATTTCATGTCTGAGTGAACTTCGACAATTCATGGACGGTTTGAACTGTAGTAAAGCAGCCTGCCCTCTTCAACAAAAGATAAATGCTCATTTCCAGCTTCCTGTCCTCAGGACAGGCTCGTTAGTGGTGGCCGTCCCCTCCCCTACTAAAATGCATTCATCAGTTTTTTGCGTATTGTTTATTAAAAACATGGTTTTCATGAGTTAATATTAAAATTTCAATTTCAATATTAAGTTAGCAATAAGTTAGGTAAGGTGGAAGGTTCTGTTGGCCATTATTTGTATTAGAACTACGTCGGGTAAAAGTTATACATTTAGGATTAGAGCAGACGTCATCAGTGAAGCACTATTAGAGAAATGTTCGAACGTGATTACTTGAGCCAGCCCGTCCTCCAAACAGACCCAAATGTGATTCCATGCACCCGCCCAACCCCCTGTTTATAAATGAAAAATGGTTTACACACGACTCGACAGATTTCTTTCGAACACTTCCAGAACAAGTGCTTCACTGACGAATTTTGTTCGAACCACAATGCTATAAATGCTTCACACACGTACTACAGATACAATAATCGCCAACAGAACCTAAGCACTTAACCTAACCTATGCCTATATATGCACAATATGAGAATATATTATAATATTCATATATATTTGATAAAATTTCCATTTTGAATGGACAGCACGTAAAAAGTATGAATGCGTTTGAAGGGTCGACCTCTGGATGTAATGCATTTGAGTCCATTACATCCAGAGGATGTAATGAATCGTGTGTAACAGCTCGTCCTCATAAACAAAGGCCAAAGTCCATTACATACATCTGTCAACAACATGTTTATGAATGAAAAAGACTTACACGTGACTCAAACTGATGACATTCAAACATTTCTTAAACAGTGCTTCCCCCCTCCCAGTCTGGCCCGTTGTCACCGTGAGGGGGGCTTAGTGGGTGGCTGCCGGAGTGTGATGCTCCATGGGTCAGTCCACTGTTCTTTTGCAGCTTCATGCTCCTGCAGCTTTCTTTACCAATTTGCCAGACATTTTCCTTTTCCTTCATTTTTCTCTCCCCCTCTTCTCCTTTCAAATTATCATTTCCCGCCGACCGTTTGCCTGATTTGATCATTATTTGGGCCTTTTGACGCCCGGGTGTTTGAGGAGGCATACTCTTGCACCCGTAGAACTGAATTACCCAGCGTCTCGAGTGAGGGGTCCCATTTATTGTTAATCCTCCTCTCGTCACTGAACCCGATCTCGACGGACTGACAGTTTTTAAGGTGGCGTTTGTGGGGCGTATACATACGACGCACCACTGGGGGGGCCATGGCAAGATCGGCAATAAGTCTCTTGTTGGGTGTCCTGCCTCTAATTGTGGCTCCGTGGTGAGTGTGAGGGTACAATCGTGAATGAAAGTCTTTCCTCGTTTGTATGTCAATTATTGTTCTTTTACCTCTCGGGCTCATGGGGTGGACAACCAAGCCCCCGAGTCGGCCTGTGTTGGAAGACCGGGCTCTGTAGCCCCTGCTGCATTGGGCCCCGACCTTGCTCCTCCTTTGACCCTCCTGACTACGCCCCTCGGCTCCCCTCCTTCCTCTGTGGTTGGGTCGAGCCCCAATCCCCCAGTGGTGACCACCGCTTTCTCTGGCACGGCTCAGTCTCTAGTTGTGACTACTGTGCCTTTTAACCCCCTCTCTCTCTGGGGGTTCTCAACGCCGTCCTCGCCACGGCCGCACTTGTTCAATTCCTTCCCGTACTAATGTGTATCAAGCCTTGTTTGGTCCCACTTCGTGGGCCAAATATTGTGCTCTCCTCCCTTTTGATTCTACGCCTCCTGACGATTTCTCCCTCCATAGGCACCTTGTAGATTCCGTAGATGCCTCTGTTACCTTCAACCCCACCCGTTTCGGTACATGTGTCATTGCTGTTACTTCTCAGGATGCAGACTCCCACTTGGCTGCCTTATCCTGCCTTGGCGAAACCCCTGTTTGGACCTCCAAGAACACTCGATTGACTGCCAGTGTTGGCACTATTCTCCTCCCACCCCCTTGTTGAAACCGGTGTTCGGAATCTACAGAACTGCCACGAAGATATTCGGTTTATCCTCGAAGCCCAGGGCCATTCTGTCCTCCAGGTAGACTCGTTTACTCGTCCCCCTCGTGGTCGCCACTGTCAACCTCTTCGGGTTGTGACGATTATCTTTGATGGTAGGAGCCTTCCGCCCTCTGTCATTTTTGCTGGTGTCAGGTGCTCCGTCCAGGAATGCATTCCTTCTCGTCGGCTCTGTAATAAGTGCTGAAGGTTTGGGCATGGAACCCTCCGCTGCTCCAGTACTGTCCTCTCTGTCCTGTGTGTGAGGACGAAGGTCATTCTAAGTCGTTGTGCACTTCTCCCCAGGCTATCTCCCTAAATTGCAATGAGGCCCACCCTACCTTCTCCCACGCGTGTATACATTACTAGCTTGAGGCAGCCGTTCTCAACTTGCAGCACCGGAAACGTTTATCTTTTCCTGAGGCGAGGCGCCAAGTTCGCCGTCTCCCAGCTTATGCTAACATCTCTTATGCTCGTGTGTTGCGCTCTTCTACTCCACGTCCTTCACGCCTTCCTATGTCTCACAACCATTCCATGCCTTAGACCCAGACATGCCCACCACCGCCGTCTCTGTTTCTTTGAGTTCTCTCCCGAAGGGTCCCCCCTCATGGCTCTCTGTCTTGGGTTTCCCTTCTTTCTACCCAGTCTGTCGTGTCTCCTGTGTCTTCTTCCTCGTCTCCCTCCGGTCCTCCTTCCCGTTCTTCTCCTCCGTCTTTTAGCTCACCCTGCCGCCTGTCAATTCGGGCTGATGTCCATCACTCTCCCAACGGCCATCGTGTTTGTTCTCGTTCTGCTTCTCCTGTTGAGACGCTTGAATCTGTTCCCCAGTACATTGTTGCTGGGACGTCTGTCTCTTTGAGTCAGAAGCGAAAGCCTAGCACCTCTCCTTCCTCCTCCCTGGCGGGTAAGAAGGCTTTGCTTTCTCTCTCGCCCCCTACCTCTGACTATCTTGCTCTATCCCATCCCGTTCCGGTAGTTGCGCCCCATTGTTCTTGCTATGGACGTTTCTTTGGCCCCCTCTTCCCCCTAGGTTGTTGCCCTTCCTAAGGTGCACTCCTTGGTTTCTGCCCCTCCAGCTGCTGTCCTTGACCCTCGGTTGTTCCTCCCTCCTTCTCCTGACCCTGCACGTCCGCCTCTGGTCTGTCCACCCGTTCCCTTCCCTCCATCTTTACTGGGTTTACCCATGCCCCCTAACCCTGACTTCGCTGACCCTGACCCTGATCCTGCACTTCTTTAACGTGCTGTGTTCCCTTTTCACCTTTGTTTCTTTGTTGTTCTCTGTTGCTGTCATTTCTCCTCTTGTCGATGTCTATTCTTCAGTAGACCATTCGTGGTTATTATGCCAATTTCCTTGAATTCCAACGTCTGATTTCACGGTTTTCGCCCATTTCTGTCTCCAGGAGCCGATGCTTGGTGCTCGTCCTGGTCGCTCCCATTGCAATTTCTTTCTCCCCCCCCCCCCTAGCTGTTGCTGGGGCTCCTAACTCTTCTGCTCTCTTGACTCGCTCTGATGTTCCCTTTGTCCCCTACTTTTTCCATCGCCTCTCCATTGTTCTGCTGCCCGTATTTTTGCGAGGAATCAGTACACGGTTTGTTCCATTTATCTCCCCCCGAGTCTCCCGCTTTCTCTTCCCGATCTTAAACACCTACTGGACTCCATGCCGGAGACTGTGCTCCTGGCAGGTGATTTCATTTGTCATACCCTTCGGGGTGATGTTCTGACAATCAACCGGGATCGCCTTCTTGAACCGTTCATCCTCTCTTCTTCCCTGTCTCTTCTGAATTCTGGTGAGCCCACTCATTTGAACTCTTGAACTCGCACCCTTTCCTGTCTTAATATTTCTCTCTGCTCGTCGTCTCTTTACTTGTCATGAAAAAGAAGGAGGGCGCGAGGGAGAGGTAGAATGGAGAGGTCAGAGAGAGCAGCACCTCAAAAATTATTAAGAGGATTGAAACAGAGGATGATAGTAGGAGCCTACAAGATGACCTAGACAGGCTGAGTGAATGGTTCAACAAATGGGTGTTGAAGTTCAACCCGAGTAAATGCAAAGTAATGAAACTAGGCAGTGGAAACAGGCCAGACACAGGATACAGAATAGGAGATGAAGTACTTAATGAAACGGACAGAGAGAAAGATCTTTATTTTTTATTTTATTTATTTATATACAAGAAGGGACATTGGGTTTGTGAGAATACATAGCATGGTACAGTAATTGCACTCTTGTAAAGCCACTAGTACGCGCTGCGTTTCGAGCAGGTCCTTAATCTAACAGATAATTTTAAGTAGGTAAATTCTATCAGAATTAATAAAATGATAACAAATACCTTGCAAGAAAAAAAAATGAGATGAGAGAGATTAGTAAGTATATTAAAGCACATTGGTATATTAAAGCTCTGATTGATTACATTGACAGCTTGATTGGTAATTTAAACAAGATTAATAGACACCATACAGCAGATTGACAGTACATATAAGAAGACAGCAATGATCGCAATGATAAAGATGTTCAGATTGGGTACATAAAGATTGGAAAATTGGGTAGCAATAGATACAGTGCAGTTTTAAAGCAAAAGGTAAAAAAACTATAAAGATGAAATTAGGTACTTTTTAGTATTGTTTTTGAATGATGCAAAAGTTCGACAGCTTTTCAATTCATTAGGGAGTGAGTTCCATAGACTGGGTCCCTTTATTTGCATAGAGTGTTTACACAAATTAAGTTTGACTCTGGGGATATCAAAGAGATATTTATTTCTGGTGTGGTGATAATGGGTCCTATTACATCTGTCCAGGGAGAGTTTCAGAGCAGGATTTGCATTTAAGAACAGGGTTTTGTAAATGTAGTTGACACAGGAGAATTTGTGGAGAGAGATTATGTTTAGCATGTTTAGGGAGTTAAACAAGGGGGCTGAGTGTTGTCTGAAAGCAGAATTTGTTATTATTCTGATAGCAGATTTTTGCTGGTTAATGATGGACTTGACATGGTTTGCAGTGGTTGAACCCCATGCACAGATACCATAATTAAGATAGGGATAGATTAGTGCATAATATAGAGAGATGAGAGCAGAGTTAGGTACATAATATCTGATTTTGGAGAGTATACCAACTGTTTTAGAGACTTTCTTAGTTATGTGTTGTATGTGGGTACTGAAGTTGAGTCTCTTGTCTAGGAATAGGCCAAGAAACTTTACATAATTTTTATTGCTAATGTTTACATTGTCTATCTGAAGCCGAGTTGCATTTGTAGATTTGCTTCCAAATAAGATGTAGTAGGTCTTTTTTATGTTAAGTGTTAGTTTGTTGGTTGACATCCATAAGTGGACTTTTTTTAGTTCATTATTAACAACATTATTTAGTGTATGTGGGTTGGGGTTAGAGTAGATGAGGGTAGTATCATCAACAAACAAAATAGGTTTCAGAATGTTAGAGACGTTAGGCAGATCATTGATGTAAATAAGAAATAGGAGAGGTCTCAAAATGCTGCCCTGTGGCACTCCAACGGTTATTGGTAGAGTGGGAGAGGTTATATTATTGATGGCTACACATTGGTGTCTATCACTAAGATAGAATTGGATATAGTCCAGTGTATGGCCTCGAATTCCATAATGATGGAGTTTACGTAAGAGGTAATTGTGATTAACAGTATCAAAGGCCTTTCTCAGGTCAATGAAGAGTCCAATCGGAAACTCATTTTTGTCAAAGGCTGAGTAAATTATATCAAGGAGACTAATAATTGCATCGTTGGTACTCTTTTGGGAGCGGAAGCCAAACTGACAGGGGCTAAGAATGTCAAATTTTACGAGGTAGGAGTAAAGCTGTGTGTAGATAAGTGTTTCAAATATTTTTGATAGTATGGGTAGGTTTGATATTGGTCTATAATTGTTTATGTCTACCGGATTACCTCCTCTATGAACTGGTGTTACTCTTGCTTTTTTAAGGATATCAGGGAAGGTATGACACTCAAGGGATTTGTTGAACAGCAGAGCTATAGGTGGGGCAAGGGCATGGGAGGCGCTCTTGTATATAATGGATGGTATTTCACTGATGTTCCCAGCTTTGGTTTTTAGTGAGTGTATGATGGACACAACATCTGTCGGGCTGACTGGTGAGAGGAGAAGAGAGTTTGGATAGCTGCCTGAGAGATATGTGTTGATATGTGTTTGAGTCTGTGGGATTTTACTGGCAAGGTTAGCACCAACCGATGAAAAGAAGCTATTAAATTCATTCGTTATTTCTAAATCAGAAGACGGTGTAAGGCCATCCTTAGAGAGTTTTATCTGGTTGTGGTAGTGTTGTTTAGTTCCCAGGATATTAGAGATGGTTTTCCATGTGCTTTTCATGTTGCCTTTTGCTTCTTTGAATCTAGTCTCATAATAAGAAAGTTTAGCTTTTCTTATGATACTGGTAAGCACTGATGAGTACCTCTTAACTACTTCCTTTGTAACTAGGCCAAACCTAAATTTTTTTTCATATTCGTGTTTTTTGTTGATTGATTTGATTATGCCACTTGTGAGCCACGGGTTATTTTTTCTTTTATCAGTTACTTGTTTGGTAAGGAGGGGACAGTGAGTGTTGTAGAGGCTTAGAGTTTTGGAGAGAAAGAGGTTAGTTAATTAGTTTATATCCAGTGTATTATTGAATTCAGATTTCCAGTTAATATTGTAAAGTGCATTAGAGAGATTGCCCAAAGGTGATTCACTGTGTAGCCTGAATGAGAGTTTCTTGCTTTCTGGTGGTGCTGTGTCCATGTTTGCTATGAGGAAGGTAGAATAGTGGTCAGTTGTTTCGTCATAGATTACCCCAGATGTAAGGGGAGCTGTTATATTAGTCCATAAGTGATCCAGAGTAGTGGCAGATGTTTGAGTGACTCGGGTGGGCTTGGTGATTGTGGGGATTAGCATACAGGAGTGCATGCTGTTACGGAAATAGTCAACTTGAGGGTTATTTTGAAGACCCAGGTCAATATTGAAATCACCTCCAAGAATGATGTGATTTTTGTTAATATTGTTATTTATGATAAGATTCTCACGTTATCTGAGAATGAAGCTATGTTGGTATTAGGAAATCTATAGATGGCACCGATAGTCAGAGAGGATTTAAGGGATTTACTGGAGAACTTGGCAAAGGTATATTCACAATAGTCGTCTCTATCACTGATGACACTATTGCAGATGAAGGTATCTTTGTAATATATTGCTGTGCCACCTCCTTTTTTATTAGGCCTGCAGTTATGAATGGCTTTAAAACCAGCTAAATTGTAGAGTTGGGTATAGTCTTTATTTAGCCAAGTTTCTGTTAAAATGATGAATGATAAATTAGTACCTAGTGCTGTGAGTAGTGCATTTATATCATCAAAATGTTTAGCAAGTGACCTAACATTTTGGTTGTAAACTGATAAGCAAGTGCTATTTAGGAGTTTGTTTTTTGCAAGATTATGCTGTGTAATACCTGCAATAATGATGATCAATGTGCTGATTTGTGTGGGTATGAGACAGAAGATTTTGATCAGGATCAATATCAGTAAGCATATAGATACAATAATGTCACGATACAATAAGATAAGCAATTACAGGAACAGTTAAGTACTAAAACTGCTGTAAATAGAAAGTAATTGTAGCAAAACACAACAATAAACGTAGATACACAAAAAATATAAATAATTAGAAGTAGAGCAAAGATTCCCGTAGATAGCCAGGAAGGATACAGTAGTTAGGTTAAGAGAGAAGAAAAAAACAGTAGACTGACAAGAATAATATATAGCAAAAAATAAAGAGACAAATAATAATCGTAAAGTAAAGATAATCTTAAAAATCAATTATTTAATATAGCTTAGTTGTGAACCTATAATTAGTATGAACTTAAGAAAAAAAAGAAAAAAAATGAGCTCAGTAATTAATTACAATAAATGGTGTATAAATCAAATTACAATTAAATTTAAAAATTATAAGCAAAAACAAAAATAACAGGGTAAGATTATATTTATTAGCAAGATTTTACTAAGACACTGAGGTAAATGCTTACATAAATACAAAGTCTGCTATAATTAGAGAATAATTATAGCAAAACACAATAATAAATGCAAGTAAACAAAAGAATTGAAACAATTAGAAGTAGAGTAAAGATCACTAGATAGCCATGAAGGATGCACAAGTTTGGTGGAGAGAACAAAAAAAAAAAATTAAAAAAAAAACAGTAGACTCTCAATATGAATATATACAAAATTGACAAATGATGATTGTAAAGTAAAATAATCTTAGATAATTATATTTAGCTTAGGTCTTTAATCTATAATTAGTATGAACTTAATTAAGGGAACAAAATGAGATCAATAATTAATTTAAATAAATGACATAAATCAGAACAATTAAATTTAAAATTTAAAAAAGAATATGGTAAAATTAGATTTAAGAGTAAGATTTTACAATGATACTGAGGTAGATGCTTGCATAAGTGCATGGAGACTTGACTGATTACTGAGGAAATTATATGAATGAGAGAACATTAGGTAAATGGTAAGGCAGAGACAACACCTTGAACAAAGTTAGATAAAGTTAGGTTAGACTAAGGCACTCAAAGAGTTATTTTAAGTATTGGCATTGGTCGGGTTCAGGTTTTCAGATATACCACAATCACTAAAGAAGGCCAGTAGTTGTTGGTCACACTTTATTTCATATCTTTTTCCTGCACTTTCCTTCTTTGCAATGATCGTTCCATTCATAGTGTAGCACTGCTTGATAAGACCAGGATTTAGTTTGTGAATTTTACGCAGCCTGAAGAGGAGGGATCCGCGCTGCTATGTAAGACACTCATTTATATAGAGGTTGGTTTTATGCTTAGCAGCTGTTTGTATGAGGTCAAACTTAACAGAGGGATTTGCAAGTTTGATGAGCATTCTCCTACTGCTACGGGAACTGTTTTTATCTATCCTGATAGCTGATTTGATATCAACATTGACTTTGATCTTTGAATTAATTAGGGTGTGGGCTATGTTACAACAATTCTCACCTTGTTGTTCATCAGGTAGATCAGTAGAGCTAATTATCAGGGAGTCATGAAGTTGTTGTTGCTCTTGGTCATCTTCGGAAGCCGCCTGGTGAATCTGAAGGAGATTGATCTGTTTTTCCAGCTTTTGAAGGAGGTCACTTTGAGCTGGGAGGGTTTCCTCGGCCTGAATCTTATGTATTTGATCCATTGCATCATTTGCAACAGTTTGTAAGTTGAGAATTTCTTGGTTGGTGTTCGTCGACGATTCAAGGAGGCGGTCTATGGTTTGTTGTTGTCGGGTGACTGTGGCTTGGAGGGCCGAAATAGCTTCAGATTGCATTAGCACAAGGTTGTGCAGTTTCTGCAGCCATGGGTTACTTCTGAGAGGTTTGAAGTTTAGACAGGGAGCCATAGATTGAATGAATTCTAGAGCTTGAGATTCGAGTTGAGTTGAAGGGGGGGAGCGGATGCTGTGTTTACCAACATCGGCGAGGATTGCAGCATTGCCAGTGTTCCATTCAGATCTCTAGGAGTAATGGATGCAGAGCGAGAAGCACCCCTACCTTCCTTGTTGCTATGTTTGGGCATGTTTTCGGCAATAGATTCTTGGTAGTGTTTCTAGAGGTAGATACTTGGAGAATTATAGTGGGGATAGGCGTATAGTGAATGCTTGGCAGAAGGGTCGTAGATAGGCAGGCGAAAATTGGTTAATTTTGGTTGATTACTGTTGAGGTTCACTGTGAGTTATGGCATATTAAGTCTCCATGCACTTAACTCGTGCTGGGCAGCAGTTAGGCCATGCAACGTTGAGTGGAGACGAAATTAACACGAATTTTCTGCAGCAGTGTCGGTGCCAGTGCCACTCGCCAGCGTTTCCCGCCAACCTTTTTTATTTATGTATCTATTTATTTATTTATGTATTTATTTATGTTTATCTTTTTTATTTATGTTTATCTTTTTTATTTATGCAACCTTTTTTATGTAGATGAGAAAGAGGAGAGGGCCAAGTATGCTGCCTTGTGGAACACCAATGCTGATGGGTAGGGTGGGAGAAATAGAATTATTCACTGAAACATACTGGAGCCTGTCAGTAAGGTAAGACTGAAAGAATTGTAGGGAATGACCTCGGACTCCATAATGATGTAATTTATGAAGAAGGTTTTGGTGAATAACAGTGTCAAAAGCCTTACATATGTCAACAAATAACCAAGCAGGGAACTCATTTTTATCAAGAGCTGTATGTATCAAGTTAATCATACTAATAAGTGAATCGTTAGTGCTTTTTTTTTTTGGTCTGGAGCCATATTGGCAAGAGCTAAGTGTATTGTGTTTGTCTAGATAAGAGTAAAGCTGCTTGTAGATTAGCTTTTCAAATATTTTTGACAAGTTTGGCAGAATTGATATATGTCTGAAATTGTTGTCATCAGTGAGATCACCATATTTAAGGACTGGGGTTACTCTCGCTTTTTTTAGAATATTCAGAAAGGTTTGGAGTTCAAGTGACTAGTTAAAGAGCAATGCAATGGCAGGAGCTAGAAATCTGGAGTTTTTTTGGTAAATTAGAGTTGGTACCTCACCAAGGGCACTAGACTTTGTTTTAACAGAAAGGATTATCCCACCAGTGGAATTAGCGGGAGTTATTTACAGAGACTCAGGATAGTTGCTTGTAAGGTAGTCCTTAACATTAGTTAGTGAGGATGGAATATCATTAACAAGGGATGTCCCAGTGGATGAGAAGAACCTATTGAATTCAGTAGCAGTATCAGAGGCTGAAAGCACACCATCGTTATTGGATAGAAGTGTTGGTTTTTTTTTTAAATCTTTTTGACACCCAATATTTGGGAAATAGTGCTCCATGTTTTCTTAATTTTGTCCTTAATTTGGGTAAATTTATTTTGTAATATTTCATTTTGGCTCTCCTAGTTATTTTAGTCAACATTGATGAGTAAATCTTTGAAAATTCTTTGGAGACAACTCCTAACCTTTACTTCTTCTCTAGGTCATGTTTTTTATTAATAGATGTAAGTAAATGGACAGTAGGTGTTATAGCGGCTGAGAGTTATATGAAGAACTGTTTCTTATTTCTAGTAAATTTAAATCAGTAGAGTTTTGCTGGGTTCCCAGCCATATCGGTGTTTCTTTCAATGAGCGTGCGGATGCTGCCGCTAAGGAAGCTATCCGTTCTTGTCCCATCTCCCGTAAAAGTATTCCTTATTCCAACTTTTATCCTGTTATTCATTCTTCCATTCTTGCCCGTTGGCAGGATTGTTGGTCCTCTGTGGTTGGTAACAAGATGCGTACTGTCAAACGTAGTGTGTCCCCGTGGCCCTCCTCCTACCACCGTAACCGGCGGTGGGAAACTGCTTTGGCACGGCTGCGGGTTGGTCATACCCGCTTAACCCACGGTCACTTAATGGAGCGCCGCCCTGCTCCTTATTGTCCGAATTGCGTTGTCCCTCTTACAGTTGTGCATTTACTTGTTGAATGTCCTGACTTCCAGGACGAGCGTGTGTCTTGCTTTCCGACCGTCCCTCGCGGTCACTTGTCCCTCGATAGAATTCTAGGTGAATCGGATACTTTTGATATAGTTCGCCTTATGCGTTTTGGTTCTCGTATTGGCATTCTTGGTGATATTTAGCGCCCTCTGATTATTTCGCACTTTGATGGTGCTACATAGCCTTCCCGGTTTGGTGCCTTCTTTTGATAATTACCTTACCTTATATGAAGAAATGTTTGCACTGCTAGATTGATGTTCCATATGTTACTTAACTCAGTCTCCCAGTTGATATTAGCAGCAGCAGAATAAAATTGCTTATAGCAGTTTCATTGTGCAGCCTAAAGCTTATCTTCCTTGTATCTAGAGGTGGTTTATTAATGTTGGTTAGGAGAAATGTTGGGTCTTTGGTCCTATCAATGATTATCCCTGAAGTAAGTGGAGAGGTTATGTTATTCCAGATGTAGTCAAGAGCACAGGCAGTACTATCTGTGATTCTAGTAAGTCTAGTGATTAAGGGTATGAGGAAGCAGGAATTCATACAGTTGAGGGAACTAGTACCAGGAGGGTTATCAGGCTTGCAGAGGTCAATATTAAAATCCTCTGAGATAATTAGATGATTTTTCTTCAGTCTGTTATCTAGTATAAGATTTCTGAGGTTAGAGTTAAATTCAGTCACATCAGTGTTAGGAATTCTTTAGACTGCTTCCACAGTCAGGACAGCCTCGCTACCCTTGACTCTCAAACAGGTAAAGATATACTCTCCCCAGGAGTCTCTAGTTTTAATTACTTTTAAGCATGTCAGTTCTTGGTGGTAGTGAAGAGCAGTACCGCCACCTCTCTGAATAGGTGGACAGTTGTGAATTGCTGAGTAGTTTGGTATGTTGAAGAGTTGTGTAGTATACACACCCTTCTTAGAGGGATGTGGCAGCAAATCCACCGCGCCAAAGGAAATATAGCACCTAAAGGCCCACACCCTAAGGATCCAGATCAGGAAGCCGAAGTACTGGCAATCAAATAAGCAGAGAGAGCAGCCAGTAATCAGCTTCCGAAAGATGTGTTAGCAGTGCAGACAGGATTAGAAGATGGTGGCACAGAATCCTTACAGCATGGTCAGAAGTCTCTGACACTAATACCCCTTTCACACAGGATGAGCTGAATCGGGCTAACAAAAACTCCAAACATACATCCCCTGGAGACGACAAAATAACCTATACAATGATTAAAAACCTCATCCCAGAGGGAGACGCTACATACCTTAGGTTAATTAATTTTGCCTGGACTTCTCAAACTAGACCTACAGCTTGGAACAGAGCAGATATAGTGCCGATCCCAAAATCCAAAGATCCAGCTAATCCCAGGCCCATCTCTCTCGAAAGCTGTGCAGCCAAGACGGCTGACAGAATGGCACTCAACAAACTTTAGTGGAAAATGCCTAAACTGCACCAGGACATGAATGCCTATAGAAGAGGGGTTGGCACAGTGGAATGTATTACAACTCTGTTAGCCCACTTGAATGACAGACCAGGAATGCTGATATTCCTGGATCTCGAGAAAGCCTTTGAAGTAGCTAGCGCCCCAGCTATTCTCTGCTGCCTCTTCGACAAAGAGGTCAAAGGCAACCAAAGGCAATCTCATAAACAGAAAAGCAAGAGTAACACTTCATGGCACAGTCTCTGAATTCATAAAACATGAAAATTGTACACCGCAACGAGGCATTCTCCGCCCACCTTCTCTTCAACTGTTTAATATGGGGGAGGGGGTGGGAGGAAGTCTTGCGAAAGTGAGGTTTTGAAATCTGTGAGGAGGTGCCTCACATATTTATTCATGGGATACTCGTGTTGTAGTCCAAACTAGCCTGAACCAGCTTGTTCCTGCCTGCCTCCCGCACCACCCGACAATGGCTGCATGGAGCAAGGCGAGGGAAAAGGGAGGAAGAGCCAAGGAAGACTTGAAGCAGAGAGAGAGAGAGAGAGAGAGAGGTGGGGAAGTCGAAGGTGAGGGTTGGAGGCACCACGTCACTCTGACCTTCCACAACCACTACGCCACACTTTCCTTGTTGACATAAACTTTCCAGTTATTTTGATATAACGTAAAGAACCAATAACAGTCTGGAGTGGAGGAGGGGGGAGTGGAGGAGGAGGGATGAAGGAGGGGGAGTGGAGGAAGGGGAGTAGAGGAGAGGGAGTGAAGGAGGGGAAGTGGAGGAGAGGGAGTGGGGGAAGGGGAGTGGAGGAGGGGAAGTGGAGGAGGGGGGAGTGATGGAGGGGGAGTGGAGGAGTGGAATGGAGGACTGGGAGTGGTGGAGGAGTGGATGAAGGGGAGTGGAGGGAGGGGAGTAGAGGAGGGGGAGTGGAGGAAGGGGAGTTTAGGAGGGGGAATGAAGGAGAGGAAGTGGAGGAGGGGGGAGTAGAGGAGGGGGAGCTTAGAAGGGGAAGTTAAGGAGGGGGAGTGATGGAGGAGTGAAGGAGGGGAAGTGGAGGAAAGGGAGTGGAGGAGGGGAAGTGAAGGAGGGTGTTATGGACTCATCACCTTCGTCGGAGTGTAGAGTGGCAATCAGTGCCATCTATTGATCTGCATTCTAATCCCTCCCATGATATTGGACGCTATGTAGACAAGGCAGGACAGAGAGGTCGTTGTGGATGACCTCTGGTGGTGGGGTTTCAAGCTCAGCGCCACCTAGATTGTGCTACGGAGCATAATGTCAACTCCCCAGAGCGTAAGTGTTATCTCCTGGTTTCCCCTGTG
The DNA here is from genome assembly GCF_040958095.1 of Procambarus clarkii. NCBI lineage: Eukaryota > Metazoa > Arthropoda > Malacostraca > Decapoda > Cambaridae > Procambarus > Procambarus clarkii. The sequence continues at coordinate 16,185,033 of NC_091222.1, forward strand.
TTCCGTCCATTTAACTAATGGCTTTTCCTGTCCACAGAGGTGACGTGTGGAGGCAGTCATACTGAGGAGGGCAGTTTTATATTGGGCAGCCAGTATTCTCAGCTTGGTCCTGGAAGACGACTAAGTAAGTCGCCGCCGATCTGAGCAGTGACTTATGCTGACTTGTGCAGTGTTGGTAGAGATCGGCATACCCCGGGATTGGCTTGGGAGAGTAATGGACGACAGTGATGTGCCTGTAGTGAAGTGTTGCTAGCCTGTCGCTAGAGGCTTCTGCCAGGGGGTTAGCGACCCGTGTATATGGTTGTTGGTGACCCCGATCAGCGTGTGGCTGAGGCCCTCTGCCAGCGTGTGGCAGGAGAGTGATAGTGGGGTATAGGCACCTCGTGATACTGTGTCGGTGGGCTGGCCCACGTAAAAGGTGAACTCACCAGTGTTTCCCAGTACCATTGGACAAGGTACTGAGTGGTGGGAACGCTGGGGTTGGTAAACACTGCATGTGAGCGCTTTTGGTGTCCTGTGTGAAAGTGACATCAATTTAAATAAGTGTGGAAATACTCTATTTTAATATATTTTAATGGTGAAGGGAAAAGTGTATTGTTTATCCCCCCCTTTATATCATTGCACTGTGAGGTATGCTGCTGCCAAATCTTGAAAGCGTACTACCGATTTGGGGTTGGATACTACAAAAAAGATTTATCCATCAAGAACCCGGTTACTGGTCCCTTGTGGCCGTAACAGTTTTATATGTAGATATGATAGAGCTCGAGAAGCTCAGGAATCTGTGTACCAGTAGATTGACGGTTCAGAGGCGGGACCAAAGAGCCAAGGCTCAGCCCCTGCGAGCACAACTAGGTGAGTACACGATCGCACACACACACACACACACACACACACACCACAAAACTCATAATCTCCCATAACTTATTCAAAAGACCAACAATTTAGCATTTGTTGGGCCTTTGGGCCTTTGACCTCCACAAGGTAGGTAGTGGGCGGAACACGAACAACGGGACACAGATGGAAACTTAGTACTCAAATGAGTACTGTGTCAGGGTAGTTAACAAAAGGAATGCACTAGCTAATTGACAATTGAGAGGCGGGACCAAAATGCTAAAGCTCAATCCCCGGAAGCACAACTAGGTGAGTAACTGAGTGAGAACGAACAACAGTGTGTGCTGACCGACACCAACAGCCGCGTTTAGGAGTGACACAATTCCATATACATGTTCATATTTACTCGACTAAGTATTAGGCTACACACGTTCTGTCTGCTGGAGATTTTGTGTGTGGAAGATAGTGTGGTCAGCAGCGCTAATTACAAGCACTCGAATAATTCATTCATCTATGGCTGTGAGCTAAAGCAGTTCCCCACATGTCTTCACCTTCAGCACGGAATGTGTGACGTCATTAAGACATCTCTTCAACTGGTGACCATTGTGTACAGTCTGTGATGGTGGAGAGTTCCCAGGACGCTAACTGGTGACCATTGTGTACAGTCTGTGATGGTGGAGAGTTCTCAGGACGCTAACTGGTGACCATGGTGTACAGTCTGTGATGGTGGAGAGTTCCCAGGACGCTAACTGGTGACCATTGTGTACAGTCTGTGATGGTGGAGAGTTCCCAGGACGCTAACTGGTGACCATGGTGTACAGTCTGTGATGGTGGAGAGTTCCCAGGACGCTAACTGGTGACCATTGTGTACAGTCTGTGATGGTGGAGAGTTCCCAGGACGCTAACTGGTGACCATGGTGTACAGTCTGTGATGGTGGAGAGTTCCCAGGACGCTAACTGGTGACCATTGTGTACAGTCTGTGATGGTGGAGAGTTCCCAGGACGCTAACTGGTGACCATGGTGTACAAACACTGATGCAGGACAGTTCCCAGGTGATATCTAATGACAAAGGTGTACAGATACAAACTTTGGCTGCTTGATCAATTCCGCTATAAGGAAATTAACACAAATACATCAATGTACCCCACAACCTGTTTAACAAAAACATTTGTTTAATAAAAAATAAAGGAAAAAGGAAGATTATCCATATGTGTATGGGCTGGACCAGGAGACCGTTAGGACTCCGGTGTTCGTTCCCACAACCTGGCCATGACTCTTCCTGGTTGTTAATACTCCATCTGTTATCTCTCTCTCTCTCTCTCTCTCTCTCTCTCTCTCTCTCTCTCTCTCTCTCTCTCTCTCTCTCTCTCTCTCTCTCTCTCTCTTCAGATGGCATCACACAGGAGAAGGAAACACCTGACACAGTTCCTCAATATTGGGGTCACAGAAATAGAACATAGAACATAACGCCACAATATGTCGTCTATTTTAAGTTGCTGATTGTCGAGTATTTCAAAAAGAATCTACTGAAAAAGCACTTGGAAAATATGCATGGGTTTGCATAGGGTGAGTGGAGGAGGGGGAGTAAAGGACTGTAAGAACGATAAATGGAGTTGTGGGTATACTGAAAATTATAAAGAAATTTGTGAGATCACTGCCATCTTCCATGGATCACTACTGAGGCTCCCAGAGCTAAATGAGGAAGCAGCCCCTGATGAGAAACTACTAAATATTGAGGTAACAACAGAGGAAGTAAGATTACAGCTAGCAGTAACTAAAGCTACTGGGCCCGGTAGAATATCACCATGGATGTTAAAAGAAGAGACACAGGCCCTCAGTATACCTCTAGCACTAATCTATAATGAGTCACACAGGGGAAATTGACAAGCTGCTGGAAGAAGTCAAATGTGGTACCAGTCTACAAGAAAGGAGATAGAGAAGAAGCACTTAACTACAGACCAGTGTCGCTCGCCCATACAACGTGCTCTATAGAATTATAAGGTTAAGACTAGTTACACACCAAGAAAGAAATTGGTTTACAGTCTCCGTGATGTAGTGGTAAGACACTCGCCTGGCGTTCCGCGAGCGCTGTGTCATGGGTTCGTATCCTGGCCGGGGAGGATTTACTGGGCGCAATTCCTTAACTGTAGCCTCTGTTTAACGCAACAGTAAAATGTGTACTTGGATGAAAAAACGATTCTTCGCGGCAGGGGATCGTATTCCAGGGACCTGCCCGAAACGCTACGCGTACTAGTGGCTGTACAAGAATGTAACAACTCTTGTATATATCTCAAAAAAAAAAAAAAAAAAGTTAACAACAACATGAGTTTTAAGAAGGGAAATCATACCTGATGAACTACCTGGAATTTTATAATAAGGTAATGAAAATAAGGCAAGACAAATAAGGCTTAGCAGATTATGTATTCCTGCACTGCCCAAAAGCCTTTGATACAGTACCACTGTTACGACCCTGGGTTCTCCAGTGGAAACCAGAGGTCAAAATTGAGCTATTAAACTTCCTGGTAGCACAGTTGGGCATCTAGAATGTCAATTGTTTGTATCTTCCCTGCCAGACGTAAGACTATTATTGTTTCTCAAAGAGCATTTAAAGACTGAGCTGGGGGTTGATTATTAAATAATAACATAGGCACCAACTTTGCTTACTAATACTTTCTAATCATTCATAAAGTAACAATACGTTGCATAGGGGAAGATCTTTAATGTGCTTAGCTGCACGATCAATTAGGCTCCTCCCGGCACCACGACATGAGGGAGGCAGCTGGTGGCTAGCTCGGTCTTCTCTTGGCTGGTGGCGTGAGGTTAAGACCTACTCTGTGGCTGTATCCCTACTCTCCTTCCTTCTCCTCTTACTTATTTCCCTTACCTGAAGTTCCTGTACCCTTAAGTTAAGTATTATATGGTGTAAGTGTGCCTACTCTGGTAGTAACGATTGGGGAGACCTGGGGATAGTATTTTGCCAGTGTTTGGGTACCCCTAAGTGTTGTGTTTTGTATTAGGGTCCCACGTGGTTTCACTACCCTAAGCTGCATCCAGCTTCAGTGCTTATCCAGTAGTACTTTACCCTAGCTTGTTATTAGTGTAAACCTTGTATCCTGCCTACGTGGACCAAGGCTTTTAACGTAAGATAGTGTGGTAAAGTTATTATTATTATTGTTATTGGTGTGAGTGTATATGGGGGGTTGTTAACGGGTTAATAAATAAGTACATGAATTACAGAGTATCTCTTCTTCCAAGGTGGGAGCGCAGTGATCAACCCTTAGACGAACATATTTGGTCTTGTAGCAAGTTATTACTACTGTGGATAGTTTATTTTGGGGGCCGGGCCTTTTAGCTCTCCCATATTTGATACTCCTGTCTTCTAACTACCTATACCCCTTAATAGTACCAGTACCCCATAGAAGCCCCACACATATCATTTGTAACAAGTGGTTGGCCAGTCCGGGAGGAACATTATAAGTGTAAAAAATTAGATTCTTGAGTGCCAAAATTAAAATTTTTTATTTCCGCAGAACGGTTGTGTGCTAGCCTAGGGTCCAGCTCATCTAGCAAAGGACATTCTTGCACTGACTGGACACCCAGCTGGATCCCTTCACGATTAAGGTTAGTGTGGCCTTGTGTTAGGGGCCGTGCAAATTTTTGTTTTTTTTTCCAATTTTTATTTTTTAATTTTTTCTTTGGCTGGGAGCTAAAATTATTAGTGATGTCTTCTGAAATGCAGAACCTGGCAAGGGAGCCTTCAGTGGTAGAGATAAAGAAACTTAAAAAGTCTAATTTAGTATTGTTAGGCCAGGAATTTGGCCTAGAATTAAATGTGGCAGATAAAAAGTGGACTTTGGTGAATGAAATATTACAACATTGTATTGATGAACAACTATTGGCAAGTGATACACCTTTATGCCAGCCTAGCCAAGCAGAAAGTGCAACTCATAGGGAAAGTGAATTAGCTTTAGAGTTAGCAAAAATAAAATTAGAGGAGCAAAAACTCAAAACCGAGGAGGCTAGAATTAGAGCGAATGCCACTGGACCTCCACCTGCCGGGGATTCAAACCCCAGGCATTATGAGAAAAAGCATAATTTGCCTGAATTTTCCGAGTCTGACCCTGAAAGGTTTTTCAACCATTTTCAGAGAGTGGCCACGTCCATGAACTGGCCAAAGGAAGAGTGGGTGAAAATCCTACAGGGAAGACTTAGGGGTAAAGCACAAGATATTTTTATAAACATGCCTGACGACGAGTGTTTCGAATATGATAAAGTCAGGGAATGTATTTTGCGGGCATATGAAATTACTCCTGAAGCTCACCGCCAAGTTTATCGTAACCTTAGGCCTACTCACAACCAACCGCTCACTGAATTTGTGAATGATCAAATTCGATTGTTTGATAGATGGATTCGCTCGGTGAAAGCCGAAACATACGAGGCTCTCAGGAACTTAATTTTAATGGAGCATTTTATAAATATGATGCCAGAGAATGTTTCACAGTATATTAGAGGAAGGATAGAGTTAAATTCTAAAATAGGGGATTTGGCCAAGTTGGCAGAAAACTACCAATTGGCGGGCAAAAGGCCCAATAAAAATAATTATACCCCACAGAGTAGCAAACCTTATACCCACAGCCAGTCCAGACCAGCTCATTCTAACCCTTTAACTAATGCACCTTCTGTTTCAGACATAACTAACCCTGTTAAAGTGTCTAGCCCAACGGCACCTAAAGGTGAACCGAAGGGTAATTCTGTTAGTAATGTCTCTTCTCCCCGACGTTTTGGTGGTCACTGTAATCGTCCAAACCACACTATTAGCCGTTGTTGGCAACTGCACCCTGAAAAAAGACCCAATGCTCTAGTGGTGACACAGGGCTTGAGGCTTTCAGAAGGGTTAGGGAGTAAGACCTCCAACCCACAGTGGTTGGACTTGCTTACCCCATTCTTATCGAAAGGGAGACTACTTTTGTCTGAGGGTTCTTCCTGGAAGGACGTGGTGATCTTCCGAGACACCGGTGCCATCCAGACTTTAATTTTAGAGAGTGCGTTGCAAGGTGCCAACACTCTCGACACTGGAGAGGTGGTACTGGTCGAGGGTGTCACTAGTGATACTCGGGCAGTACCCCTCCATAAGGTTACCCTGGAATCTGATTTCCACAAGGGTGTTTGTACAGTCGGAGTCACTTCATACCTACCTTTCCCTAATGTTGATGTAATAGTTGGTAATGATTTAGCAGGGGATAAGGTAGGGGACTCCAGACTGCCTATTATGTTGCCTACCCCTAAGGTTTGCCTGGATCCACCCGCCGCAGAGGATAATGTTGTGTACCCTGCGTGCGCGGTGACCAGGTCTATGGGACTTAAATGTAAGGGCAGCCCTGTGCTTGCCAAGGTGGTAAATCCCGAGGTCACAAGGAGCTTTCAGAGTGGTGAAAACCAAGTGGACCTCGCGGACACATTCATGGCCCGACTCGATGACGTGGCCGAGGACATTGTGGAGAGCCTGCCACTGCCGTCTACCGAGAGTAGTGGGGAGGTGGAGGAGAACACTGTTGAGCCTCGGCCAATGGCATCTGACCAAGGCCTAGATGCCTCCTTGAGTGAGTTACAGAAAGCTGACCCCACTCTTGCAGATTGTCATGAAACAGCTGTCTCTATGGAGGAAATTGTAGACGCAGCAACTGGGTACTACTACAATGATCGGATTTTGATGAGAAAATGGAGACCACAGAGTGCTCCCTTGTCAAATGAGTGGGAGGTAGTCCACCAGGTTATGTTGCCGACCTGCTATAGAGAAAGAGTTTTGGCAGCTGCTCATGATGATCCTATGGGGGGACATCAAGGTATTAATATTACGTATCACAAAATTTTAAAGTATTTTTTCTGGCCCAAGCTGAAAAGCGATGTGGCAAAATTTTGTAATGCGTGTATTGTTTGTCAACTGGTTGGGAAACCAAACCAGACTCCACCTAAAGCTCCTCTAAGGCCTATTGTCGTGCCAGAGGAACCATTTTCTCATGTGGTAATGGACTGTGTTGGACCATTACCTAAAACTAAGTCTGGTAATATTTACCTAATCACGATGATGTGTATCACTACTCGTTACCCAGAGGCTTTTGCTGTAAGGAACATCCGAGCAAAAACTGTTGTTGCTCGTATGTTGCAATTTTTTTCCACTTTTGGACTGCCTCGGGTCGTGCAAACTGACAATGGTACTAATTTTAAGTCTGATGTTTTCGAGCAATTTTGTAAGGAACATGGAATAACTCATAAGGTTTCCAGCCCATACCATCCACAGAGTCAGGGGGTAATTGAACGTTTCCATCTAACTCTGAAGCAGATGTTGAAGACATCGTGCGAGAGTTCCCACACCTTCTGGGATGAGAATTTACCGTATGTTTTGTTTGCGGCTAGAGAGGGATTACAAAGTTCACTGGGCTGTTCTCCTTTTGAGTTAGTCTTTGGCCATAAAGTTCGTGGACCCTTGCAAATGTTACAGGAGAATCTGTTAGGGAACGTAACGTTATCCGAAGGTTCGGCTTTCTTTGCGCAACACCACCAGAGACTCAAGGACTGCAAGGCGGCTGCATTAAAGTATCTTGGCAAGGCCCAAGAAAAGATGAAAGAACGTAACGATGCTAAATCTAAGTTACGGGTATTTCAGCCTGGTGACCCGGTCCTGGTATTAAAGCCTCGACTAGGGAACACTATGTCCCACAAGTACGAAGGCCCCTACATTGTGACAGAAAAGATGGGGGACCTCACGTACAAAGTGAGGCACTCTGACAAACGTAACCAGGTAATGCTCATACATGTAAATCGACTGAAGAAGTTCCAGGGCCCCAGGCCCATTGCACTAACCAATGTTTCCATTTCCAGTGAGAGAGGGGATGATTGTTCTGGGGACCTAACTAATCTCATTTTCAATAATTCTAGTTCTGTGAATGCTGTGGAGGAACTGTCCCATTTGCAGATGGCCCAACGTGAAGAGGTGCAGTCGTTGGTTGATGAATTCTCCAGTCTGTTCGGGGAGGTCCCGACCCAGACTGATGCCATTTGCCATGATGTCGAGTTGACGGACTACACTCCCATTCGCCTTCAACCCTATCGGATGAGTCCAGAAAAGAAGGCCATCGTACGGAAGGAGGTCGACTTCTTGCTCCAGCACGGCCTCATCCGGCCGAGCCAGGGCTCTTGGTGCTCGCCCTGCCTTTTGGTCCCCAAACCAGACGGCTCCTGGCGATTATGCACCGACTATCGGCAGCTCAACAAGGTGACCATTGTGGATGCCTATCCGCTGCCCCTCCTCGAGGACTGCATCGACGAGTTGGGAAATGCCAAGTACGTTTCGAAATTCGACCTCTCGAGGGGGTATTATCAAATCCCACTCACTGAACGTGCTAAACAGCTCACTGCGTTCGTGACACCCGAGGGTGTTTTTGAGTATCAAGTGTTACCGTTCGGCTTGCGTAATGCCCCTGCCACGTTCCAGAGACTCATGAACTCTCTACTCGCTAAGGTGCCAAATTGTCGGGCGTATTTAGATGATATCGTGCTGTTTGACAGTAATTGGGCTGACCACATAGCTAGGTTACGCCAGTTGTTTGCCATCTTGAAAAGGGCAAATCTTACCTTAAATGCTAAAAAGTGTCATTTTGGCCAAGGCACAGTGACGTACCTCGGTTATGAAGTGGGCCAAGGAAAAGTGTTACCTCGGCAAGATAAAATCAATGCCATTCTGGAGTATCCAGTACTAAAGTCTAAAAAGGACGTTCAAAGATTTATCGGTATGTGTGCGTACTATCGACGTTTTTGTCAGAACTTTTCCAGTGTTGCCACTCCTCTCACAGACTTGTTGCGGAAAGCCGTTAAATTTAAGTGGTCATCAGACTGTGCAGAGGCATTTAAAAATTTGAAATTGATCTTAGCTTCCGCCCCAGTGCTTGCTAGTCCAAGGTTCGACCGACCGTTTAAAATTCATGTTGACGCGTCTGACTCGGGTGCTGGTGCAGTGTTGTTGCAAACTGGGGATGATCAGGTGGAACACCCAGTATATTATTACTCTGTGAAATTCGACAAGGCGCAACGCAATTATTCAGTGGTAGAAAAAGAGGCGTTGGCGCTAGTGTTAACATGTAAAAAGTTCGAAGTTTACCTCACAGGTAATATAGTGGAAGTGTACACGGACCATAACCCACTAGTCTTCCTGACTCAGATGAAGGGTAAGAATAAACGCATCCTCAGGTGGGCGTTGTACCTACAGGACTTCAATCTTTCCATTACCCACCTACCGGGCAGACTCAACGTGATAGCCGACGCTCTGTCCCGGTTGCTTGAATAACATTCATCTGAGCCACAGAAAGCCATTTACCAACTGTCATGCTTTAGTTAATTTTTTTTAGGTTCTCCTGTGACATTAAATATTCCGTGTCCAATTTATTTACTTCCCTGTTCTTTTATTTTTTTGTGTATGTTTTTTTTTTTTCTTTCAGAGAACTCCTTTGTATTTTTTTTTTTGCAAAGAAATTGCTTTTGATTGATTTTTTGTTTTTGTCATATGTTTTTCTTTTTGTTCTCTGTATACTCTTACAAAAAAATATGACTACTATTCTAGTAGTCACATTTTTTTTTCTCTGAAGGGGGGAGGAGTGTTACGACCCTGGGTTCTCCAGTGGAAACCAGAGGTCAAAATTGAGCTATTAAACTTCCTGGTAGCACAGTTGGGCATCTAGAATGTCAATTGTTTGTATCTTCCCTGCCAGACGTAAGACTATTATTGTTTCTCAAAGAGCATTTAAAGACTGAGCTGGGGGTTGATTATTAAATAATAACATAGGCACCAACTTTGCTTACTAATACTTTCTAATCATTCATAAAGTAACAATACGTTGCATAGGGGAAGATCTTTAATGTGCTTAGCTGCACGATCAATTAGGCTCCTCCCGGCACCACGACATGAGGGAGGCAGCTGGTGGCTAGCTCGGTCTTCTCTTGGCTGGTGGCGTGAGGTTAAGACCTACTCTGTGGCTGTATCCCTACTCTCCTTCCTTCTCCTCTTACTTATTTCCCTTACCTGAAGTTCCTGTACCCTTAAGTTAAGTATTATATGGTGTAAGTGTGCCTACTCTGGTAGTAACGATTGGGGAGACCTGGGGATAGTATTTTGCCAGTGTTTGGGTACCCCTAAGTGTTGTGTTTTGTATTAGGGTCCCACGTGGTTTCACTACCCTAAGCTGCATCCAGCTTCAGTGCTTATCCAGTAGTACTTTACCCTAGCTTGTTATTAGTGTAAACCTTGTATCCTGCCTACGTGGACCAAGGCTTTTAACGTAAGATAGTGTGGTAAAGTTATTATTATTATTGTTATTGGTGTGAGTGTATATGGGGGGTTGTTAACGGGTTAATAAATAAGTACATGAATTACAGAGTATCTCTTCTTCCAAGGTGGGAGCGCAGTGATCAACCCTTAGACGAACATATTTGGTCTTGTAGCAAGTTATTACTACTGTGGATAGTTTATTTTGGGGGCCGGGCCTTTTAGCTCTCCCATATTTGATACTCCTGTCTTCTAACTACCTATACCCCTTAATAGTACCAGTACCCCATAGAAGCCCCACACATATCAGTGGTAACACTGATATGTGTGGGGTTACATGTGTGGGGTTACATGTGTGTAACAGAAGGCTATTATACAAACTTGAGAGGCAGGCGGAAGTAGACGGAAACGCACTATCATGGATAAGGAATTACCCAACAGACAGGTGTCAGAGAATGATAGTAAGGAGCGGGGTGTTCGGAATGGCGTAGAGTAACAAGCGGGGGTGTCTCAAGGATCGGTGCTGGGACCCATTCAAATCCACATTTATGTAAACGACTTGACTACAGGATTTGAGTCATACATGTCAATGTTTGCAGATGATGCAGAACTAATGAGGAAGGTTGAGACAGATGAGGATTGTAAGATTCTCAAACATGACCTGAACAGGTTGCAGAGCAGGTCCGAGAAATGGCTGATAGAGTTAAACTCCCTCAAGTGCATGGTTATGGAAATGGGATGAGGAAGGTGATGGAAACTTTCAGGAGAAAACGCCAAGCCTTTACGGCTAAATAGCACTTGGAAGGGGTCAAGATAAGGATTTGAGATGTAACGAAGTGAAGAAATGGGTCTAACTATTTAGACATCCGTGGACTGAACGCCGACCTGCAGGAAGCGAGACCGTCGCTCTACCGTCCAGCCCAAGTTGTTGAACTTTAGGAGCCAAGAGACCGAAAGGAGTGGACATAACACTAAACCTAACTTCAGAGGCTGTGTAAACCTTTCATGACGTCAGCCACATACTCTACTCTGGCAAAAGTCACAACATTCTTCAGAAACTTGAATAAGGAGGCTTTAAGATCACTGTATACCGCCTATGTGAGGCCAGTCTTAGAGTATGCCGCTGTTACAACCCTTGAGACTTAGTACGGTTCTTTCCCCGCAGCGATTAATTATATTAAATCGGCCTTGCCAACATGTCTAGAGGATAGTGAAACACTGCATCAATTGGAAACAATGTAACTACGCTAAGGGTGACAAACATAACACTTAAATGATACAATTAATAACCAGAAATATTCTTTAGCATGCAATAATATAACTGAAACTCTTTATTGATCAATTAGCAATATCACCAGCACATGAATTAATAATAGAATAAAAGCACAATCATCTAACCAGAGAATTAACCTACTATTAGCTAAAATAACAACATATCACGGACTTAACTTAAAACATGTCTCCTCTCTACCAATTCTGCCACGCCTCTGCCCAAATCCCGGTTTGCCAGGGCGGCGTCCTACCACACATGTCAACTAACATCCACATAAACTATTGTGGAAATTCTACTAACAAAATGTAGTACTAATATTCCAATCATTATAAATCTTAAGAGTATTTAATATTACATTACTCAATATAATTTACTGGCAAACAATAATATGAATTAGTCAAGGTTGAACTATACTCACTCGCTTGACATCAAGTTCCCACACTGGCCACATCCAAATATGGTCATCCCCCCACACGGAGAAATCAACATGAAAATACTTGCACAAAAGCCTCATGCAATATAATGCAACTCAGGCACACTACAGCATGCTACAATATAAAATATACAAGAATCTAATATCATCTAACTGGATGCTATACTAATTATAGAACAAGACAAAGTAATATAAGCATCAAGAGAATCCTAGTAAGATTCGTAACAGCCGCCCCATCCTGGAGCTCCCATGTTAATTAAAAAACCAAACATAAGGAAGCTGGAAAAGGTGCAGAAGTTTGCAACGAGACTCGTCCCAGAGCTGAGGGGGGTGAGGTACCAAGGCTGGAGAAACTAAACCTGACGACGCTAGAAAGGAGGAGGGAGAGGGGGGGGGGGGGAACATGATACAGACGTATAAAATACTAAGAGGGATTGACAAGGTGGAAACTGAGGAAATTTTTACAATGAATAACAATAGAACAAGGAGGGGGGGGGAGGCTCGGATGGATGCTTGAGACTTAGATGTGTCATAGAGATGTCAGAAAGTTTTCTTTTAGTGTAAGGGTAGTGCATAAATGGAATGACCTAATGGATAATATTGTAGAGGCTAACTCCATTCATAACTTTTAAAGCAGGTATGATAGGGAAATAGGCCGGGAGTCATTGCATTAGACAACCAACGGCTACAAATGTGGGATCCATGAGCTAGAGCTCGATCCAGCAGGCACAAATACGTGAGTACACACACACACACACAGACACTTTATTCTTTATTATTATGTACTCAAGAAACATTTAACATTTACACAAAGAACATTTAACTAGACACGCCGGGCACAACTCCTTCACCCCAGGAGACTGACGGCTAGCTGCTACTATACACAACACAACAATAACACATCCCTCTCCTCAGAAGGAGTAGAGGGCGCGGGAGGGGGGTGCGTGGCGGCGGGAGGGTACCTCCTCATTATTGAGGTATGCTGCTGCCTCACGCTTCAGTCTCTCCTTTGCAGCATCAGCACGCTTGTTGTCCTCAGCTTTCTGCTTGATTCCCTTCCTCATTGCGTTTTTGACCACTGCAGTCTCTCCCATTTTTGCGGTCATATTAGCCTGTACCCAAGCGATCTTCCTCATGTCCATGACATGGTTGCGGTCGATGGAGGAGGGAGAGGAGAGGGAGGAGGAGCTTGTGTCAGGAACACTGCTCATGCTGCCGGTCTGGTGTAATCTACCAAGCACACCCAACTTCTCAAGCCATAATTATATCCTACATAACACATAAAATAGTTAACTGATTATATATTAATACTGACCAGTCATGGTAGAGGGAATAGGTGGGAGTAGTGGTGTTAGTTGTGATGGTGGTGATGGTGATGATGGTGGTCATTGTGATGATGATGGTTATGGTGGAGGTGATGGTGATAGTGGTGTTGATGGTGATGATAGTGAAGGGGTGATGGTGATAGTAAAGGGGTGGTGGTGATGGTGATGATAGTGGTGTTGATGGTGATGATGGTGGTCATTGTGATGATGATGGTCATAGTGATGATGGTGGTAGTGGTGTTGATGGTGATGATAGTGAAGGGGGTGATGGTAGTGATGGTGATAGTAAAGGGGTGGTGGTGATGGTAATGATGGTGATGATAGTGGTGTTGATGATGATAGTGGTGTTGATGGTGATGATCATGGTCATTGTGATGATGGTGATTATTGTGGAGGTGATGAAAATACTGTTCGTGGTGGTGATGATAGTGATGGTGATAGTGAAGGGGTGGTGGTGATGATGGTCATTGTGATGATGGTGGTTATTGTGGAGGTGAGGATGGTGGTGGAGGTGTTGATGGTAGTGACGGTGATGGTGGTGATAGTGAAGGGGGTGGTGGTGATAGCACGTAGTGAAGAGAGCTAGTCGGAGGGAGGCGATGGAAGGCGGAGAGGGGGAGGTGAAGGAAGCTAGTGAGAGGGAGGTGAGGGAAGCTAGTGAGAGGAGGTGAGGGAAGCTAGTGAGAGGAGGTGAGGGAAGCTAGTGAGAGGGAGGTGAGGGAAGCTAGTGAGAGGGAGGTGAGGGAAGCTAGTGTAAGGGAGGTGAGGGAAGCTAGTGAGAGGGAGGTGAGGGAAGCTAGTGAGAGGAGGTGAGGGAAGCTAGTGAGAGGGAGGTGAGGGAAGCTAGTGAGAGGGAGGTGAGGGAAGCTAGTGAGAGGGAGGTGAGGGAAGCTAGTGAGAGGGAGGTGAGGGAATCTAGTGAGAGGGAGGTGAGGGAAACAAGTGTGAGGGAAGCTAGTGAGAGGCAGGTGAGGGAAGCTAGTGAGAGGGAGGTGAGGGAAACTAGTGAGAGGGAGGTGAGGGAAGCTAGTGAGAGGGAGGTGAGGGAAGCTAGTGAGAGGGAGGTGAGGGAAGCTAGTGAGAGGGAGGTAAGGGTGATGGAGCGAAGTGCAATTAATGACGTTAAGATCTGTGCGGATGCACCCATGAGTGTCAGGTATACTACAGTACCTATTGGGAGTGTCAGGTATACTACAGTACCCAGAGGGAGTGTCAGGTATACTCCGGTACCCAGAGGGAGTGTCAGGTATACTACAGTACCCAGAGGGAGTGTCAGGTATACTACAGTACCCAGAGGGAGTGTCAGGTATACTACAGTACCCAGAGGGAGTGTCAGGTATACTCCGGTACCCAGAGGGAGTGTCAGATAGTGTAGTGAAGATAGAAGACTGTGTGTAGTGAAGATGGTTATTGTGATGAAGACTGTGTAGTGAAGATGGTTACTGTGATGAAAATTGTGTGTAGTGAAAATGGTTATTGTGATGAAGACTGTGTGTAGTGAAGATGGTTACTGTGAGGAAGACTGGTGTAGTGAAGATGGTTACTGTGATGAAGACTGTGTGTAGTGAAGATGGTTACTGTGATGAAGACTGTGTAGTGAAGATGGTTACTGTGATGAAGACTGTGTGTAGTGAAGATGGTTACTGTAATGAAGATGGTTACTGTGATGAAGACAGTGTAGTGATGATGGTTACTGTGATGAAGACAGTGTAGTGAAGATGGATACTGTGATGAAGACTGTGTAGTGATGATGGTTACTGTGATGAAGACAGTGTGTAGTGAAGATGGTTACTGTGATGAAGACTGTGTATTGAAGATGGTTACTGTGATGAAGACAGTGTAGTGAAGATGGTTACTGTGATGAAGACAGTGTAGTGAAGATAGTTACTGTGATGAAGACAGTGTGTAGTAAAGATGGTTACTGTGATGAAGACTGTGTAGTGAAGATGGTTACTGTGATGAAGACTGTGTCCAGGTAAAGATGGTTACTGTGATGAAGACTGTGTGTAGTGAAGATGGTTACTGCGAAGAAGACAGTGTAGTGAAGATGGTTACTATGATGAAGACAGTGTGTAGTGAAGATGGTTACTGTGATGAAGACAGTGTAGTGAAGATGGGTACTGTGATGAAGACTGTAGTGAAGATGGTTACTGTGATGAAGACAGTGTAGTGAAGATGGTTACTGTGATGAAGACTGTGTAGTGAAGATGGTTACTGTTATGAAGAAAGTGTGTAGTGAAGATGGTTACTGTGATGAAGACTGTAGTGAAGATGGTTACTGTGATGAAGACAGTGTAGTGAAGATGGTTACTGTGATGAAGACTGTGTAGTGAAGATGATTACTGTGATGAAGACTGTGTGTAGTAAAGATGGTTACTGTGATGAAGACTGTGTGTAGTGAAGATGGTTACAGTGATGAAGACTGTGTAGTGAAGATGGTTACCTGTGATGAAGACTGTGTGTAGTGAAGATGGTTACTGTGATGAAGACTGTGTGTAGTGAAGATGGTTACTGTGATGAAGACTGTGTAGTGAAGATGGTTACTGTGATGAAGACAGTGTAGTGAAGATGATTACTGTGATGAAGACTGTAGTAAAGATGGTTACTGTGATGAAGACAGTGTAGTGAAGATGGTTACCTGTGATGAAGACTGTGTAGTGAAGATGGTTACTGTGATGAAGACAGTGTAGTGAAGATGGTTACTGTGATGAAGACTGTGTAGTGAAGATGGTTACTGTGATGAAGACTGTGTAGTGAAGATGGTTTCTGTGATGAAGACTGTGTGTAGTGAAGATGGTTACTGTGTAGTGAAGATGGTTACAGTGATGAAGACTGTGTAGTGAAGATGGTTACCTGTGATGAAGACTGTGTGTAGTGAAGATGGTTACTGTGATGAAGACTGTGTGTAGTGAAGATGGTTACTGTGATGAAGACTGTGTAGTGAAGATGGTTACTGTGATGAAGACAGTGTAGTGAAGATGATTACTGTGATGAAGACTGTAGTAAAGATGGTTACTGTGATGAAGACAGTGTAGTGAAGATGGTTACCTGTGATGAAGACTGTGTAGTGAAGATGGTTACTGTGATGAAGACAGTGTAGTGAAGATGGTTACTGTGATGAAGACTGTGTAGTGAAGATGGTTACTGTGATGAAGACTGTGTAGTGAAGATGGTTACTGTGATGAAGACTGTGTGTAGTGAAGATGGTTACTGTGTAGTGAAGATGGTTACTGTGTAGTGAAGATGGTTACTGTGATGAAGACTGTGTAGTGAAGATGGTTACTGTGATGAAGACAGTGTAGTGAAGATGGTTACTGTAATGATGACTGTGTAGTGAAGATGGTTACTGTGATGAAGACAGTGTGTAGTGAAGATGGTTACTGTGATGAAGACTGTGTAGTGAAGATGGTTACTGTGATGAAGACAGTGTGTAGTGAAGATGGTTACTGTGATGAAGACTGTGTAGTGAAGATGGTTACTGTGATGAAGACAGTGTAGTGAAGATGGTTACTGTGATGAAGACAGTGTGTAGTGAAGATGGTTACTGTGATGAAGACTGTGTAGTAAAGATGGTTACTGTGATGAAGACTGTGTAGTGAAGACGGTTACTGTGATGAAGACAGAGTGTAGTAAAGATGGTTACTGTGAGGAAGACTGTGTGTAGTGAAGATGGTTACTGTGATGAAGACTGTGTAGTGAAGATGGTTACTGTGATGAAGACTGTGTGTAGTGAAGATGGTTACTGTGATGAAGACAGTGTGTAGTGAAGATGGTTACTGTGATGAAGACTGTGTAGTGAAGACGGTTACTGTGATGAAGACAGAGTGTAGTAAAGATGGTTACTGTGAGGAAGACTGTGTGTAGTGAAGATGGTTACTGTGATGAAGACAGTGTAGTGAAGATGGTTACTGTGATGAAGACTGTGTGTAGTGAAGATGGTTTCTGTGATGAAGACTGTGTGTAGTGAAGATGGTTACAGTGATGAAGACAGTGTGTAGTGAAGATGGTTACTTTGTTGAAGATTGTGTAGTGAAGATGGTTACTGTGATGAAAACTGTGTAGTGAAGGTGGTTACTGTGATGAAGACTGCGTGTAGTGAAGACGGTTACTGTGCTGAAGACAGAGTGTAGTGAAGATGGTTACTGTGATGAAGACAGAGTGTAGTGAAGATGGTTACTGTGATGAAGACTGTGTAGTGAAGATTTGACCTCCATCACCCGAACAACACGGGATACTCCATCTTGTTTAATGTACATTACTCACACACACACACACACACACACACACACACACACACACACACACACACACACACACACACACACACACACACACACACACACACACACACACACAACTGGAAAAAACTTTAAACTGGAAAAGGTTCAAAGGTTTGTCACCAGACTTGTACCCGAGCTGAGAGGTATGACCTACGAGGAGAGACTAAGGGGAATTAAACCTCACTTCGTTGGAAGACAGAAGAGTTAGGGGGGACATGATCAAGACATTCAAGATTCTCAAGGGAATCGACAGGGTTGATAAAGACAGGCTATTTAACACAAGGGGCACACGCACTAGGGGACACAGGTGGAAACTGAGTGCCCAAATGAGCCACAGAGATATTACAAAGAACTTTTTTAGTGTCAGAGTGGTTGACAAATGGAATGCATTAAGAAGTGATGTGGTGGAGGCTGACTCCATGCACAGTTTCAAGTGTAGATATGATAGAGCCCAATAGGCTCAGGAACCTGTACTCCTGTTGATTGACGGTTGAGAGGTGGGACCAAAGAGCCACGGCTCAACCCCCGCAAGCATAACTAGGTGAGTACACACACATCTGAGCTCAGCATTCGACTTCACCTGATCTTTCAGGCATCCCTGTGTACAGGAGTCGTAGCAGACGGGTGGAAACTGGCTAATATAGTTCCAATCTACAAAAGTGGAAGCACGGAATACCCCCTCAATTATAGACCTGTATCACTGACTAGTGTAATAGTGAAAGTATTTGAAAAACTAATCAAAACTAAAGGAGTAGAAAACCTGGAGAGAAATTATATAATATCAGACAGACAGTATGGTTTTCGATCTGGAAAATCCTGTGTATCGAATTTACTCAGTTTCTATGATCGAGCCACAGAGATTTTACAGGAAAGAGATGGTTGGGTTGACTGCATCTATCTGGACTTAAAAAAGACTTTCGACAGAGTTCCATATAAGTGGTTTTTCTGGAAACTGGAAAATATTGGAGGGGTGACAGGTAAGCTTCTAGCAAGAATGAAAAATTTTCTGACTGATAGAAAAATAAGGGCAGTAATCAGAGGCAATGTATCAGACTGGAGAAATGTCACAAGTGGAGTAGCACAGGGTTCAGTTCTTGCACCAGTGATGTTTATTGTCTACATAAATGATCTACCAGTTGGTATACAGAATTATATGAACATGTTTGCTGATGATACTAAGGTAATAGGAAGGATAAGAAACTTAGATGCTTGTCATGCCCTTCAAGATGACCTGGACAAAATTAGTATATGTAGCACCACTTGGCAAATGTAATTTAATGTTAATAAATGCCTAGTTATGGAATGTGAAATAGGAGAATATAGACCCCACGCAACTTATATATTATGTGAGAAATCTTTAAAGAATTCTGATAAAGAAAGAGATCTAGGGGTGGTTCTAGATAGAAAACTATCACCTGAGGACTACATAAAGAACGTTGTGCGAGGAGCCTATGCCACGCTTTTTAACTTCAGAAATGCTTTTGAATACATGGATGGCGATATACTAAAGAAATTGTTCACGACTTTTGTTAGGCCAAAGCTAGAATATGCAGCGGTTGTGTGGTGCCCATATCTTAAGAAGCACATCAACAAACTGGAAAAGGTGCAAAGACATGCTACTAAGTGGCTCCTAGAACTGAAGGGCAAGAGCTATGAGGAGAGGTTAGAGGCATTAAATATGCCAAAACTAAAAGACAGAAGAAAAAGAGGTGACATGTTCACTACATACAAAATAGTAACAGGAATTGATAAAATCGATAGGGAAGATTTCCTGAGACCTGGAACTTCAAGAACAAGAGGTCATAGATTTAAACTAGCTAAACACAGATGCCGAAGAAATATAAGAAAATTCACTTTCGCAAACAGAGTGGTAGACGGTTGAAACAAGTTAGGTGAGAAGGTGGTGGAGGCCAAGACTGTCAGTAGTTTCAAAGCGTTATATGACAAAGAGTGTTGGGAAGACGGGACACCACAAGCGTAGCTCTCATCCTGTAACTACACTTAGGTAATTAAACACACACACACACACACACACACACACACACACACACACACACACACACACACACACACACACACACACACACACACACACACACACAAGACTTGTCTTGTGACCATCGTGTTGGGTGGACGTGGGTTGGGAGCTCCTGGTTCACTAGTGGAGTGGGAGGGGTAATCAGGCAACTTCGAAGTGAAAAAGACTATAAGTGAATGTACAAGTGAATGAAAAAACCTTGGGTTTTGACCAGAGCCATAAGGTAGTGAAGAAAAACAGTTTAATTAGCGTAATTCAAAATAGTTGAGGAAATACTGTGCAGTGTGGAAGCAGACCTCACCGACCTCTGACCGCGTGACCTCACCTCCCGGCAGCAACCCTTATACCACCACGTGGGACGACGATTGGAGATTCACTCACCTATTGTGTTAGCAGATTGTGCAAGGTATTGAGGAGTGCCTTTTTGGCTAGATTGTTACTGCAATGACTAGAAGGGGTTCAAGGTCAATCACCAGCAGGGATGAGGAGGAGGACAGATTTATAGACAAATTAATAGGGAAATTTGTAGAGAGAAGGAGTGATTGGTTGGAGGATCTAATCCAGGGGATTAAAAGTGAGGTATTTCAGCAAATACAGGATGCGGTAGAGAGGCAGAAACAAGAACTTATGCTCTATGTTCAGGAAGAGATTAGGAAGGGAAGAGAGGACTGGGAGAGGGAATGTGTTCGTATCACAAACGAATTAGGAAGGATTAGCAGCATGGCTAAGGATAGAGGATTAGTGCGAGATGGGTTAGTGACTGCGGTTGGGATGGGGAATCCCCAGGGGACAGGCTACCAGCATGACAATGAATTACTGAGGAGACGGTCTATTATAATACATGGATTATTCGAATCTAGGGCACCAACAAGACAAGAGAGAATAGAAACAGAAAAATACGAATTGCACGAGATATTGAGGTGTATTGGAGCAGAGATGGCAGAACGCGAGGTGGATATCAATCGACGGGTTGGACCTTACAATTGTACCAAGAATAGACCTGTTCTGGTGCAATTCTCCAATGAGGAGGCAGTGGAGTACATAATGAGGACCAAGCATTTACTCAGAGGAAGTGAAACCCATTACAATGTGTTTATAGAGAGGTTTATGACGAAAGATGAGCAAACAGCCCACAAAAATAGATGGCAACAACGACATCGAACTAGCCTCTCAGGTAGTCTCACCTCCCAGGTCACATCCCAGGTCACCTCCCAGGTCACCTCCCAGGTCGCATCCTCCCCAACTCAGCCCTCCTATACATCCCCCCTGCCTCCCAAAACCCCCCTGTCCCTTCCACATTTGAACTTCCACAACGATTCCCCTGCCCCTGCTACATCACACTTGTCAGCGACCCCAGTGGGTCAAGCCATGCCCTCCCCAAACCCACCTTCCCATCCCCCCTCCCCAAATACCCCTTCCTACTCCCCTGCCCCTTCTACCCCATTGACTTCAATTCCATCTACTCCATCCCAGCTTCCACTGCACCCCTCTTCCACTCACCCCCAAACCCCACCCAACCCTCACCCCTCCTATGCACCTCCAGCCCACATTTAACCCCCTCACCTTGTGACCCCCTAACACCTTCCCCCATCTCCCTCTTCCCCTCTTCTACCCCAAAACCCCCACCTACCCCCGATTCCCCCCTAACTAATATACCCTCTCTTCCACTCCCAGCACCCATGCTCCATTCTCATCTCAGCTCTCCGCCCTCAGTATCCCTCTTCCCCCCAACCTCTCAACCTCTATCTGACTCTCAGTCTCACTCTATTTCTCAACCCCCCTATGCTATTCAGACCCCTAACTTTCAGACCCATTATGCCCTTCCTACCCCCCTAGATGCCCAGACCCCATTCGCCTACCAGGCACTCCCAGGCACCCCCCTAGCACCCCCCCACTCACCCCCACAGCCCCCACTTGCCCCCCAGACACCCCCCAGTTCCCCCCAGACCCCTGGTGAAAGGGGGAACTCTGACACCCGAGTTTCCAAGAAGAGTCTCAAGGTTTGGTACACCAATGCTGATGGGGTAGCCAATAAAGCAGAAGAGATAAAAGAAAGAGTTAGTGAGGCAGACCCAGACATAGTGGCAATAGTGGAAACTAAAATAAATGGCATGATCTCGGATGCAATCTTTCCAGAGGGGTACCAGGTGATAAGAAAAGAAAGGACACAGAGACAGGGAGGAGGAGTGGCACTACTAATAAAGCGGAAATGGAAGTTTGATGAGCTGGAAAATCCGGGTACCAATGAAAGCACAAGCTTCATACATGGAACTCTGACAGTGGATGGGAAGAAGATTGTAATCTTGATACTCTACAATCCCCCACCAAACAGTAGAAGGCCCAGGCAGGAGTACGAGGACAGCAACAAGACATGTATGGATGAACTGCAGAGGGCAGCAACTATAGCGCATAGAATGAGAGCGAAGCTGCTGGTCATGGGGGACCTAAATCACGGAGAGATAGATTGGGAAACGAGGAATCCCCATGGCGGGGAGGAGACCTGGGGAGCGAAGCTGGTAGACGTTATTGACAGGAATTTCCTAACACAGCATGTGAAAGAAGATACTAGGGAAAGAGGAGGGGATACGCCCAGCCTATTAGATCTCATTATCACTCAGAATGTAGAAGACATCGAGCAGTTGGAACATGAAATACCACTAGGAGCTAGTGACCATTGTGTCCTAGTCTTTGACTACATGATGGAGCTTAAAATTGTGACCAAAGGACAAGAGGTCCGGGAAAGGAGACTTGATTACAGAAAAGGGGACTACAGAAGGATAAGGGACTACCTGGGAGAAGTGCAGTGGGAGGAAGAACTTAGAGGAAAAACAGTGCAAGGTATGATGAACCAAGTCATATTGAAATGCAAGGAGGCTGAAGATAGATTTATTCCAACAATAAAGGAAAAAAGCAGGAGGGAATATAATAACCCATGGTTTAATAGACAGTGTCAGGAAGCAAAGGTGAGAAGCAGGAGGGAGTGGAGGAAGTACAGAAGACAAAGGACAGAGGACAACAGGATTAGATGTAACAGAGCTAGGAATGATTACATTAACATAAGACGAGTGTCGGAAAGAAATTATGAGAACGATATTGCAGTCAAAGCGAAAAAGCAACCAAAATTACTACATAGCCATATAAGAAGGAAGATGTCGGTAAATGACCAAGTGACAAGACTGAGGAAAACAGAAGGGGCATATACAGAAAGCGACAAGGAAATCTGCGAGGTACTGAATGCAAAATTCCATGGAGTGTTCACAACCGAGCCTGAGCAGCTCCCATTGTTAGAAGAGATTACCCAAGATGAAAGACTATCAGATATAGAGGTGACAGCAGAGGATGTAATGAAACAGTTGACAACACTGGATGCAAATAAAGCTGTTTGGACCAGACAAAGTATCACCGTGGATACTCAAAGAGGCAGCGCAGGCTCTCAGGCGTGCCTCTGGCAATGATCTTTAATGAGTCACTTATGTC